>NC_034596.1:73054234-73128428 GCF_900095145.1 Mus pahari
ACACACACACACACACACACACACACACACACACACACCCCGAAGAACCTTCAAGGACAGTGAGGTTTTCTTTCAATAACAACTGCTACTGGCTGTAGATAACAGAAAACAGACTCAGAATGAATTAACTTCTCTTCCTCTGAAAGGTTCAGGCTCAGCAGCATAGGACTGAATGGTTTTCCATACATGTGACTTTCATCTTCTGGTTCACAAGAAGGGTCCAGCACCTCCAGGCATCGTGACCACAATTAGGCAGAAGGAGGAAATGGTGCAGAAGTGTGGATATCACCTGAGTCTGTCCCTTTGGGTACATCTCACAGGCCAGAACCATGTCATATGCCCAGCCTGGCTACAAAGAAATCTGAGGTAGGTTTTCCTTTGCAAATGAACATTACAAAAGAGAGATGGGGAAGAGTTGACCATTGGGAAGGCATCAGCAGTGTCTGCTATGAGTTTCAAAGGGATCCTGAGACCCAGTGCAGCGGGATGGAGTGAGACAGAGTGAGATGGAGCAAGATGGATAGAGTTGGGTAAGACAGGGTGGGGTGGAGGAACATGAAGTGGGGTGGGGTGGGTAGAGAGGGGTGCAGTAGGATGGGAGGAGTAGGCTACGATGAACGGAATAGTGGGGTGGGGTAGGGGAGGGGATTGGCAAGTGGGTGAAGTGGGATGGAGTTTGGCATGCATTTAAGCCCTAGAGACATGCTCAGTCTTGACCTTGCTCTTTATTAGCCTTAGTTGGCCAGTTGCTTTCCCTTTGTTCCTGAGTTTCCTCGTCTGTACCCAGTTCGCAGTACTACTACATGTGCAGTGAACTAGCACATTTAAAACACTTGACAATTTGTTGAGGTATAAGAAAGTATCAGCTACTTAAGACTGTTGCTATTTATTGAATATCTCCCATGTGCCACTGTTCTACTATCTCCTTTAACCCTTCAACAAATGCAGGAGGAGTGAACACTTCCCCTGCCCCAGGTATGCATTTCAGAGGCTCCGAGGCCCAATGCCAGCTGTTCAGCTGCTTTATTGTAGCTTCCTGGCCTTAAATTTAGAAGGTGTCAGTACCTTAACGCTAAGACTCAGGGAGAGATTAGGGAAATCAGTACAACAGGGAGCAAGTACACAGTCTCTGCCTCCCACATCCCAGCAGGTCTTGTGCTGGCTTCCTCCCCGAGTTCTGAGCAAAGAACTAATCTAATTTCCACTCTTCAGTCTTGATCGGCAAACTGGCTCACCCATCCTAGATCCTTCAGGAAATGCGTTAATGGAGTGTTGGAGGTAGAGCAGAGGCCGCGGTGCACAGAGCATTCAGTGGTCAATTAGGTCAGGATTGGATTGACCCAGAAATCCATCGGGAGAGGAGCTGGGGAAGAAAATACTAGGTTACAGAAGACTAGAATAGTTGTCCCTGAGCAAGGTCAGACCATGTCAAAGAGTAATGAAGTACAATGACACAGAGTTTGTCACTGGGGAGATCTAGGAGCTGATGGTGACACTATGGGAAGCATCAGCCCTGTGGTCCCACAGCCCCTCTGAAAGCCGCTCTCTACATGACACCAAGACAGAACCACTCAACCCCCACTCAGCACATCTCCAAATCAACCGTCAGGTTTTAACTTGGAAGTCCAAGCTAAATGAAATGCTAAATCCTGGGCATGTACTAACATAGATAGATAGATAGATAGATAGATAGATAGATAGATAGATAGATAGATAGATAAAGGCAGGCTCTCGGTTCCACAAGATAAATACTATTTCTAGGACTGTTTCCCACAGAGATCATATGCAAAGAGTTTCCCACAGAGATCATTGTGGCATCATTTGTAACTGTGTCAACTGTGGGATCAACAAAAGCATTCATTATTAAGAGAATAGCTATAGCTATAGCATACACATGTTTCAAAACCAAGATGCACATCATAATCGACTAACACAAAAAGATGCTTTAGTCTACAGTTTCATGGGGGAAATTGCATGGTATAAAGGAGGGAGACTATATATCATTTATGTGAAAATAAGGAAATATATACATAGATATAGATAGATGTATGCATAATCATATGTACATACACATAAGCTTAGAAAAATATTGGCAGAAAGGCAAGAACATAGACACAAAGGCAGAGATGTCTGAAAAATTTATATCAAAATGTTAGCACTGGCTTATCTACATATAAATTTCCCACAAAGGCAGATTTCTCCCTGTTGGAGTGGGGATTTACGGATAAGCAATGGGACAAGGCTATGATGAGCCATATGCTAAGAGGTTAGATTTGGAGTCATCAGTATGAACCTGTGTTTAGCTTATAGAGATGCAGATGGCTCCATATTGAAATATTTATAGATCCCGATATACTTGCAGATTGATATACACACATAAATGTGCTCTGTCAGCTGAAGACCTGGAAGACATGATACTCCCACAATAAGGTGTGACTTTAAAACTCAGACTATTACGATATATTTTCTTTCTTCTTTCTTTTCTCTCTTTCTTTCTCTACTTCTTTCTTCTTTCCTTCCTTCCTTCTTTCCTTTCTTTCTTTCTTTCTTTGTTCCTTCTTTGTTCTACTGGAGAGTACCTCCTTTTAAAACAAAACAACTTTTAATTACGTGTGTGTATGCATGGGAGGGCTGTGTATGTGCACGCCGTGGTTGCCAGGGGTTCTCTGGAGCTATGGTTCTCCTTACAGGCACTTATGTGCTGTCAACACGGGTGTTTAGAGCTAAACTCTCTTCCTCTGCGTAAACAATATGCACTTTTAGCCACTAAATCTTCTTTCTAGCCTGGTAAATAATTTTTAATGGATTACATGCAGAATGTATTATGCAGAAATTCTGTTCCTACATATACACTCACTGGGACATACATGTATAGGAATAGTCACAGTGTCAGTACTATTGTTGTATTAGTATTACAATTACATTGCAAACAACTCTGATGTCCATCAACAAGAGAGTACATTGTGATATACTTATGTAATAGTACAGTGCATGCAACAAAATGAATGAACTAAGTACTGTACATCTTTACTTCAGCTGGGGCTTTTCCCCAGTGAAAGGAAGGTAGGCTTCTTGGAGAAATGGCTGGTTCTAAGACGGGGGCAGAAAATCTTGTGATACTAGAAAGAAAGGAAATAGAGTCATGTGCTACTTAATGACAGTACACATTTGTGGAGTGTCATTAAGGAATTTGTCATTGTATAAACATTATAGAATATACTTACATAAACTTAAATGCTATAGGCCAACCCCTTTAAGGGACCGTTTAATGTAGTTGAGAGATGTAGAAAACACCAAAAGATTGACTCTGTTGTTGGCATAATATGGCATACTGTTTTACAGTAAACAATTATTGTGAGTTTGAAAGAATGTACTTAAATAATGACTAAAAAGTATGGTATAGTAAGCATGAAACTTGATAATAGCCACTTATCATTATCAAGTAACATATATTATATACAATTTGTACTTTTATATGTCTATAGTAATTTTGCTTAAATACTTCCTCACAAACACATGGGCAATGTATTCTGTTTTATTAGAATGCCCATAGTATAAAAATGAGGTAAGAATTTTCAGCTCCATTTTAGACTCATGGCCCACCATAATAGATGCTATCTATTGTTGACTAAAATGGCATTAATTAGCGATAACTGCAGTTTTTAAAAATCTGCTTGGGGTGGACTTCTCAGGGACCAGACATCTATATCACATTCCTTCCGTGCCAGGCTCAGGGAAGACAGTGAAAGACAGTGCTAAGCACATCCCAGTGCATGGCTCCATACTCAGGAGTGCATACAAGGAGCACAGATTAGAGCTGGTGTATTATTTACAGAAATACATGACATTCGGGCGGCGTGGAGGTGGGAGTGTATCCTAGGGGAGCTGGAATGAAATGATAAAAATTCATGGCATGGAATTCTGATAGAATAAACAAAAATACTTTCCAAGACTTTTTAAAACTCCACCTCGATGGAAGTGTGTCAAAGAAACCTAGGACCCAAGGAACACAGCAGAGACTGGTGCTGGAGAATTCGAATAATAAAACAAAGCTGTCCCAGATTAGAATACAAATATATCCGTGAGTCTGTAGTGATAAAAATGAATGGGTAAATTAATGTATGCAAGGGAGAAGGGAGATAAATCTCTCACACAGAAGCATCCTAAATCATTTACTCGCCTTCTCTGCCCTCAAGGATCACAGCGCCTCATTCCTTAAGTGCGGCTGTGCTTCGTGGCTGTCTTCCAAAGTGCAACAACGTGGGGATACAGAAGAAAGAAGGAAGAGAGGCTTCACAGGGCAGAAAACGGATAAGCACAGCTCTGTCTTGTCACCAGGCTCAACATCCAAACCTTAAGTCAGGGTGCTGGGTAACCTGGATTTGATGCAACGAAATGAGTCTTAGCCTCTGTGATCATCCACAGAATCCACACCCCTGTCTAATCCTAAAACATCAGACAAAGAACAGTGGAGGAGGGGCCTACCAACTACACTGCAAAAAAAAAAAAAAAAGCCAGGGGCACAAACCACAGGAACGCATTTACAAACTGTCACCACCAGGAGAAGCCTAAACAATCACAGCTTTACTTATCCAAAGATCATTCTGAACAATCTTATTCATTTTCGGGTGCTGGGATCCATTTTGGTCTTGTGCACACTAAGAACATGGGCAGAGATACTTCACCATCCTAAAGTTGTTTTGGTTTTTAAATCACTGAAGCGGTTTTTTTTTCCCCCCTCTCTCTTAAACCTTTAACAATACACAGAGGTGGTAAAAGCTTTGAAAAGAAAGCTTTTCCTTAAAGTCAGTCCAATATCCTGCACCATATTCTTACATAGAGTTTAAAGTCAGTGTTCCTGGTTTTTTGACAGGACAAAGACAGATTTTCCTAAAAACTATCAGAGGCGGCAGACACAGCCCTGACTCAGGGTAACAGAAGAAATTTACTTCTCCATCCTGGGCTCTCCGTTGCCCACACCTTAACCCAACTTTTCTGACGCTGCACAGTTTTCTATCAGGCCTTCATCCACCTCAGTGGTTAATCATGGACGCAAGGGAGCTTTGTGGTAAGGTACCAGAGTCTCCAGACAGAGGTCACAGACTGGGCAAACACCAGATCAAATAGTCCGCCTTATTGCCTTGAGATAGACTCTCCAATTAAACTAGAACCTCACTGTTGGCTCGGCTTGCTGGCCAGAGAGCTCCCAGGATCTGAGTGTCTCTTCCTGCCAGTGCTGGGGTCACAGACATGCACAGCTGATGCCTGCCTTTTGTGTGGGTGATGGGAATTAGGGTTTAGTTCTTTATGGTTGTACAGCAAACACTTTGACTCACTGAGCCATCTCTTTAGCCTCTAGTTCCTTTTGTTTTGAAGTCAACAAAGAGTCAAAATGATTTTTTTTTCTTTTAATCTTTACTAATACACAGAAGCAGTAAAAAGCTTTGAAAATGAGGCCTTTCCTTAAAGATTCCCAACATTCCACAACATATTCTTATGTATGTTTAAGATCAGCGTTCTTGGATTTTTCTTCTGATCAAAGAAAGATTTTCCTAAAAATATCAGCGGTAAGCACAACCTTGGTCAGAAGAAGCAGGTCAGAATGCTATGTAACCCTGGCAGGCCTCAAACGCATGTTGATCCTTGAGCTTCATGGGGGCTAGGATTGAAGGCATGTACCACCATGCCCAGTGAGAGACAAATCTAGAGAAGCTGCAGTCCCGTGAATCACATTGACAGGGGCAAGACATGGAATTGTTTTATATCTTCTTATTGATTCTGGACGCATACAGCTCTCTTAAGTAGAATTATAACAAGCTGCTTCACCTATGACCTGGGAAATAGACTATAAGAAAAAAAAAATTATTCTCCATAGTCTGAAGTCCCTAAATTTAGCACTAGAATTTAGAAACAGGGTCAGGAAATGATGTCTTGGAAAACCAAAAATTGCTAAAATCAATATGCTCCAATACTCAGTTGTTCATCTACTCTAAGCCACCCACCACAGCAAGCTGGAGTCTCTGGCAGCCCATAAGCAGCCCCAGATTCTTCTGTATCTCCATGAAAACTCCTTATTTCAAACGGACTTTAGCTTAATGAGATAAGCTACAGTTTTGAATACTGCATGTATATTTTTAAATCCACTTTACATCTCAATCATGGCTCCCTGTCCCTCCTCTTCTCCCAGTCCCACACTTACAAATTCCTCCTCCATTACCTCCTTCCCATCTCTCTAGAGAGAGGGGAAGCCCCTCTTGGGTGTCCCCTCACCCACACACACCCTGGGACATCCCATAGTCATTGTCATGGGCCTAAGAGCATCCTTCTGCTGAGGTTCAACGAGGTAGTCCAGTTAGAGGAAGGGGATTCAAAGGTAGGCAGCTGAGTCAAAGACACTCTCTGCTTTGACTGTTAGGGATAAAGACCAAGCTGCACATCTGCTACAAATGCGTGGCGGTCTAGGTCCAGTTCTGCATGTTCTTTGGTTAGTGGTTTAGTCTCCGTGAGCTCCCATGGTCTTAGGTAGTTGACTCTGTGGGTCTTCTTATGGTGTCCTTGACCCCTCCAGCTTGCTCAATTTTATCCCCCACTCTTCCACAAGACTCCCCGAGCTCCACCTGATGTTTGGCTATAGATCTCTGCATCTGTTTCCATGAAGTCTCTCAGGAGACAGACTAGACTCCTGCAAGCACAACAGAGTATAATTCATAGTGTCAGGGGTTGACTCTCTCACATGGGATGGGACTCAATTTGAGGCAACCATATGTTGGCTGTTCCCTCAGTCTCTGTTGCATCTTTATCCCTGCACATCTTGTAGGCAGGACAAATTTTGCGTTGAAGGTTTTGTGGGTGGGTTGATGTCCTCCTCCCTCCACTGGAAGTCCTGCCTGGCTACAGGAGGTGGCCACTTCAGTCTCTACATTTCCTGCTGGTAGGAGTCTCAGCTAGGATCACTCCCATAGACTCCCCATAACCTCCCCTGTCCGAGGCCTCTAGGTAGTTCCAGAGATTTCCATTCTCATTTACAGCCCTCTCCTACTACCTTCACCCCTTCCCACACCTGATTGCCGTCCCTGGTCCCCTTCTCACCTTGTCTCCCAATTAGTTTCCTCTCTCCATCTACCTCCAATGAGTGTTTTGTTTCTACTTCTGAGCGAGATTCAAGTATCATCCCGTGGGCCCTCCTTATCACCCAGTTTCTTTGGGTCTGTGGATTGTAGCATGGTTATTCTGCACTTTATGGCTAATGTCCACTTACAAGTGAGTACATACAATACATGTCTTTCTGGGTCTGGGTTACCTCACTCAGGATGAGTCTCAAGTTGAGTCTATTTGCCTGAAAATTCTATGATGCCTTTGTTTTTAATAGCTGAATAGTATTCCATTGTGTAAATGTACATTTCTTTATCCATTCTTCAGTTGAGGGCCATCTAGGTTGTTTTCAGTTTCTGACTATTATGACTAAAGCTGCTATGAGCATAGTTGAGCAAGTGTCCCTGTGGAATAGTGGGGCATCTTTGGGTATATGCCCAGGAGTGGTATAGCTGGGTCTTGAGGTTGACCTATTCCCAATTTTCTGAGAAACCACCAAACTGATTTCCAAAGTGGATGTACAAGTTTGCACTCCCACCAGTGATGAAGTGTTTCCCCTTGTTCAATCCTCAACAGCTTGGGCTGTCACTTGGGGTGGTTTTGTTTGTTTGTTTGTTTTTGTTTTGTTTGCTTTTTATCTTAACCTTTCTGACAGCATAAGGTGGAGTCTCAGAGTTGTTTTGATTTGCTTTCCCTGATGGATAAGGATGGTGATTTCTTTAAGCGCTTCTTGGCCATTTGAAATAACTCTGCTGAGAATTCTCTGTTTGGCTCTTGACCCCATTTTTAAGTTACATTACTTTGTTTGTTGATGTCTAATTTCTTGAATTATTTACATATTTTTGTATATTAGTCCTCTGTCAGACATAGAGCTGGTGGAAATCTTTTCGTATTCTGTAGGCTGCCATTTTGTCTTATTGATGGTGTCCTTAGTCTTTTCAATTTCAATAGGTCCCATTTATTAAAATTTGATCTTAGTGCCTTTTCTGTTCAGGAAATGGTCTCCTGTGTCAGTTAGTTCAAGGCCATTTGCCACTGTCTCTTCTATTAGATTTAATGTGTCCAGTTTTATGTTGAGGTTTTTGATCTACTTGGACTTGAGTTTTTTGCAGAGTAATAGATATGGGTCTATTTGCATTTTTCTACGTACAGACATCCAGTTAGACCAGCACCATCTGTTAAAGATACTTTCCTTTTTCTATTGAATGGTTTTGGCTTCTTTATCAAATATCAAGTGTCTATAGGTGTGTGTATTTATTTCTAGTTCTTCAGTTCTATTCAGTTAATCAATCTGTCTGTTTTTATGCCAATACCATGTGGTTTTCTTACTGTTGCTCTGGAGTACAGTTTGAAATCAAGGATGGTGAAACCCCCAGAAGTTCTTTTATTCAGAATTGCTTTGGCTAATTTGGGTTTTTGTTTTTCCACACGGAGTTGAGAGTTGCTCTTACAAGGTCTGTAAAGAATTGTTTTGGAATTTTTATGGGAATTGTGTTGAATCTGTAAATTCCTTTTATTAAGATGGCCATTTTTGTTATGTTAATCCTACTGATCCATGAGCATGGAAGATCTTTCCATTTTCTGATATCTTCCTCAATTTCTTTCTTCAGTGACTTGAAGTTCTTGTCAAAAGATCTTTCACTTGGTAGAGTTACACCAAGATATTTTATATTATTTGGGAGTACTGTGAAGGGTGTTGTTTCCCTAATTTCTTTCTCAGCCCATTTATCGTTTGTATAAAGGAGGACTACTGTTTTTGTTTGTTTGTTTGTTTGTTTGTTTTTAAAGTTAATTTTGTATCTAGCCACATAGCTGAAGGTATTTATCACCTATTGAGTTCTCTGGTAGAATTTTAGGTGTCACTTATACTATCATATCATCTGTGAATATAGATACTTTGAGTTTTTCTGCTCTTCCAATTTGTACCCCCTTGATCTCCTTAGCTGTCTTATTGTTCTAGCTAGAACTTCAAGTACTTTATTGAATAGATAGGGAGAGAGTGAGCATCCATGTCTTGTCCTTGATTTTAGTGAAATTGCTTAAAGTTTCTCTCCATTTAATTTGATGTTGGCTATTGGCTTGCTGTGTATTGCTTTGGTTATGTTTAGGCAGGGGCCTGTATCCTTGATCTCCCCAAGACTTCTAACATGAAGGGCGTTGGATTTTGTCAAAGGCCTTTTCAGCATCTAAGGAGATGATCATGTGATTTTTTTCTAGTTTGTTTAAATGGTAGATTACATTACTGAATTTTTATATGTTGAATCATTCCTGTATCTCAGGAATATAGCCTACTTGATTTTTTTTTCCTGGATTTTGTTAGGGATTTATTCGTTTCCTCTTTAAAGGCCTCTACCTTTTTGATCGTATTTTCTTGTATTTCTTTAGGAATTTATTCATTTCCTCTTTAAAGGCATCTGTCATCTTTATAAGGATTTAAGGCCATTTTCTTGTGCTTCAGTCGTGTTGGACTATCCAGGGCTTGCTGCAGTGGAATACTAGCCGTTCTCCTGAAGATGTCTTATTTCCCCAGCACTTGTTGTTTGTGCTCTTACTCTCTGGCCATTAGCCATCTGGTTGTCCCTGGATGTTCCTGGTGCGGCGGGTATCTGGAAGGTGGGCATAATCAGAATGTTCCTCCTGCAGCAGGCCTCAGGTGGGCAGCCTTAGACTGGATGTTCCTCCTGAAGAAGGCCTGGCAGAGACTATCAGAGCAGTGGCCAGACAAGGGAGCTCAGGGGACAGCAAGCAGTTCTTGCAAGGCATCTGGGGAAGTGCGAGAAGGGGTCTCACCTGGGTGTTCCTTGTTCTGTGGGTCTGTTGGAGGCTGAGAGTGGTGGCCAGACAATGGAGCTCAGGGGACAGCGTGTAGCTAGCTCCCAATTTTGGAAATTGTAACCTGTTAATGACAAATGTGAACCAAAGGCTTTTCAGCAGTGGTTCTCAACCTTCCTAATGTTGCGATGCTTTAATACATCCCATGTAGCAACCCCCAACCATAAAATGATTTTCATTGCTACTTCACAAGTTGGCTACTGTTGTGAACTGTAATGTAACTGTCTGATATGCAAGGCTGTTAGGTGACCCTGTAAAAGGGTTCTTTGACTCCCAAGGGGATCAAGAACCACAGGTTGAGAACCACTGCTCTGCACGGAGCTCAGAGACAGGAGACAGAGAACACAAGCCAGGGTTTTATAAGTGTATCTAATCAGGAGGGTCCTTTTCAGTGGATCTGGGACAATTCTTCTGACTTCTCACTACATTCCCAGGAGACCAGACAATCCTCACTCTGACTGTAAGTTCACTAGGACCTCACGGCTTCCAGGGAAGACTGGGAGGGAAGGGATCCAAAGAGGTGGGCATGAGGTTCTGTCTGTTGCCAAGCGGGGACTCTCAATACAGAAGTCCTTTGGAATTGTGTTTCTAAAGCAGTGTTTTATGAGTCTGGAAAATGTTCATTCCTCCATGCTGTGGAGCCAGGTGCTGTTCTGCACACAAAGACAATCTCATGAGGAGCCACTCCAGGGAGCCTTCTTGGACCATCCGCTGAGTATTTAAATGCTTCCTTGAAGTAATTCTGACTGGATCTTATCTTTAAAAAAAACAAACCACACTTGACATGTTAAATTGTGCAAGTTCCATCTATTTAACTCAAGATGCTCCTTAGATTCATGTCTTTGGGGGTTATACTCAATGCAGTGGATTCATTTGCTTTATCGTGCATGGTTTTTTTAAATAACCCTGTTGGAGTTTTGCTCTCCCTTTATTTCTAAGTGTTATTAGTCTTCCGAGGTAGAGTCTCACTCTGTAACCTAGGCTGGCCCAGCACTCTCAGCAACCCTCCTGCCGCAGTCCTCTAAGGCCTGTCCTCACAGTCACAAAACAGCACAAGCAGCCATGATTCTTCTTTCATGCTGCCAGCTATTTGGTAGCCCTGACCCAGTGGTTTCCCGTAAGTGGAGGGACTGCCGGAAAGTTGCAAAGCTCAGAGCTTGAGATCAGGCCCTTCATTCATGCTGCACACTGAGACTTACATGCCCACTTGCAACCAAGGAGTCTACTATGGCTTGAAAGTAGCCCTGCAAAAATGTCAGCTGGAGCTGAAAAAGCACCACAAGAGGTATTTTTGGATCTGCCCCTGCACACACAGGTTCTGTTTGCTTTAGGTTTTATCCATAGGCTGAAGGGAAGAGCGTGTACTATACAAGGTTTGTGCATGCATAAAAATAATCTTATTACCCCAAATATGCTCTTAAAATAAGCTATTTGGACGCTTTCCTCTCCTAAGGCAACATCTCTTTGCTCTCTGAAGCAATCACAAGGCTTCCGGTTATACTTAGCACCCTCCTTGGTTTCTGCAGTGTTCCTTAGTGAACACACACCCCGTTATAGTTGAAAGCATTTGCCAGCTGTAAATGTCTCCTCCAATCCCCTCTATAAAAGAATATTAAAATCAAGGCACTCGCTGATATGAGTTTCTAAAACAATGGTCCTGGAGGTACCAGCTGCTCTTTCTTATCGCAACAAACTTTCTTGGCAACGCTCAGATGCATCTTATAACATCCCTGGAGGGAACTACTGAAATCCAGGAGCGGAGGTTACAAAGCCTTGGCTTCTATATGATCCAGAAGTCTCCTGACAGGACCAGCTAACCTCGAAGGCTGGGGCCTGCTCCTTCTCTGGGTTGCATAATCAGGAAGTAAAATAGAAAGAGGGAGGGAGGAAGAAGGGGAGAGGAGAAAGGGGACAGAAGCGGTGTGTGTGTGTGTGTGTGTGTGTGTGTGTGTATGTGTGTAGAGAGAGAGAGTGTGTCCCTGAGGCTCTTCACAACATTTCTAGATAGCTATTCAATAGTCACACTTTGCAGCAGCTGCCCAGGCCAGACATACTGCTGGTTCCTGTAGGCACTGCTTCCCATCTGGAATATGAGGAAGGCCTTGAGCAAGGCATCCACATTTATGCCAAAGATGCTCCAAATGAACAAAGCAGGGACTGTTTGCTGTACAGACTCCAAAGAACAGAAACAGACCTTCCAACAGGAGCCTCATCAGACTCTCTGGTCTGCTAAGGAAACATTATCACAGGGGCTTTGCCACAACCAAAGCTTACATGACTCAGACACGGAAGCCAACTCAAGGCATTTGGAGGGGTGCGGTTTTATGTGCACGCTTTAGAGCTCAGTTCTAAAGGGCACGATTACCATAGCTCATCTTTCCGAATGCACACCAGACACTTTCCTTGTACTATTTGCTTCTGTCACCCATGGAAGAATCAGTAAGTAAAACATTTTATTAGGCCATAGTAATAAAAGTTAGACCATTTGTGCTTTTGAATGTATATTGTATTGTTTAATCTCCACAATGAACCAATGGGGTATTACTGCATTCATTTAGTAGGTGAATAACTTAAAGATATTAAGTGAATACCAATGCATGCTCTTAACTCCCAGGCTTTATTACAAGTTCTCAAAATATTTGGGATCATTTCTCTAGCAGGTCCACCTGATCCTCATGCAAAATGAACCAGAGTCTGCCACTGTAGCATTCAGAATTCAGAATTAAGGATATGTGGAGAGTGAATGCCCAAGGTGGGGTTTGAACCCAGATGGGAAAACTCTGATGTGCATAGTTTTAGCCCTGTTATCTTTCCTCTTCAATTTTCCCTTGCTCTGACTTTCTGGAGTAGCAGCTGCATCTTCACCCTCAAACAAATGAGCCATGTCAAACGCCCAGGAAAAAAGAACCTATACAACACACCTTGAGGTCCAGGGCTTGAATGAATACTTTATGAGTACTGTTTGTTGAAATGAAACCTACATTGTCTAAATCACACAAACAAATGGCCTTTCAAAGATCCAGGGTCTCAGGGTTGGAGGGTCTGAAGGAAGTGCCTCATCTCCTGAAGGCTATTGTCAGACTCAGTCTATTTTGCATGCGGATCACATAGGGCCCACCCAGAGAAATGGTCCAAAGTATTTCTGAGAGCTTCTAATAATGTTTGGAAATTAAAAGAATGTGTTTGTGTTCACTTCCAGCTGGAGGACTCTGAAATGAAATCACAGAAAGTACATGCACAAAGGAAGAAGGCTGTGGAAATCAGGATGAAGAAAAGTCACTGGAGGACAGACAACTCAGCCGAGAAAATCAAACCTCAGCTGCCTGGAGAGGCATGACTAATGAAAAGCCGGGCTCCCTGTGCCGTGCAGCCCTGACAGTCTTTGGATTCTGAGGTAGCAGATTCCTCTGAGGACCAGGGCAGGGAGTGAGGCTGGAAACAAGAGGCTAGGTGAAGGATTCATCTTGAGAAGAATGGTTGCTCAGGCCATCCTTTCTCCAGCCCCATGCTCCAGAGGGCCGACCTTCTTCTACCCATTACAAGGAAACTAGCCCCAACACTTCAGGCTTCGAGACCCACGGTTCTCTCCCAGGACACTGATGGGTTCTTAGGAGACAAAGACCACCAACAAAGAAAAACCTACGTAAAGTGACATTTTGGTGCCTTTCAGGCCCTCCGCAGAAAATCAGAACCCTGACTCATTAGGTTTATTGGAAGTTTAACTTTTCGTTCCATAATAACTTGACTTACCCAAACAAGGTGGCAGATCATATATATTTATATACAAAAATTATATATTTTGGTATATATTATATTATTATATTATTTATGGTATATTTTGTGTATTTACCATATATCCTCTACCCAGATTCCTCAAATGCATCAAACCAATGAAACAGCACTGCCACAAAACAATCTATAGTCCTCGGTCAAGCATCTGACTTTCCTTCCCTCATCCGGGACTAATCCAGGCTCATGCTCTGCATTTATCTGTCACATCCTCTTAGTGTCCCTTTAGGACAGATTTTCTATATTACTTAGTATTGAATGACTCTGATACCGTAAAAAACTATTAGTCAATTACTTTGGAGGCTGTTCCTTCCTATTGCACCACGTCAGGATGCACAGCTTATCCATACATCTTAGCACCGCCGAGGTTAATGTTGATCATTTAAGGAAAGGAATACCAGCCAGGCTCCCCGCCCCCCGACACACACACTCTAAGGTTGCATTTGCAATGAACATCTATTATAGAAAGTAAAATACTATGTTTTCCATTCATGTTTGACTCATGAATTGTAGCCATCCACGGATGTGTCTGGTCTTATCACAGTTACTATCAGGGTAATTGCCAAATGGTCCACCATACATTCCCGAGTTTTAAGTGCAGACTCACCAGTGAGACCATACTTATTTTTTTATTCATATTAGTTTGGACTCTTGGATAGATATCTTAGTTTATGGAATATATTCTATTGTATTACTTTGTTGGCTAATTTTAAATTTCACCAGAGAAGGCTTTTTAAAGTAAGTTCCTCCCTTTTTGACGTGTACCCCCAATTGTTCGAGGACTCTGTTACTTCCTGGCACCGTAACCTATTTCAGGATCACACTGTAAGTTTTTAAAACCGTAGCCTCGAGTAACCTGTTTCTACAAGAAACCCTTTTTAAGTTTTTTTTTTTAACAAACAAACAAACAAACACCTGAGGGATGATACTTAAAACGCACAAAGCAAACCCAGAGCAGATAAAAAACAAACAAACAAACAAAAAACAAACAAACAAAAACAACCCAAAAGAAAATAAAAAAACATACCCCACTAAATAAGATTAGAATGTTATTTAAAACAAGCAGATAATAATAGCGGGGTTTTGAGAGTGGGAAATATAATGTATAAAGTTTTTAAAGTTTAACAAAAACGTTGGAAAGTCAAAGAGAGGAAAGACTTCAGAAAGCAGCAAGAGAGTTTCTTCTTTTTCTTTTATGGTACAATTCATTCTGGAAGCCATTGATGGGGCTAAGAAAAGTTCCTCACTGTGTGGAGCTTAGAGGAGGGTCCTTGGTGGCTCAAAGCAGAAAGGGAAGCTTGTGAGGAATAGAGGTTTGGGACTGTAAGGGTGCCCCCTGCAGGAGGGCTGCGGTATAAGAGAATAGCATGCAAGACCATAGGGGACTCTGAGCACAGGAGGAGGAAGGTACTTCCATAGCCAAATGATCAAAGTAATAATAGTAAAAAAAAAAAAAAAAAAAATTAAAAAGATGTCCTATACCACACAGTGGGAGACAATATGAAGCCCACGGCGGCTCTCCTCTGATATTCTTTCTTTGAAAGATCGACGATCTGAAGCTAATTGAGAAGACATCAGAGGGAAAATTCTACAAAGTAACTAACTTGTACTGTCAAATCTTTCAAGGTCTTAAAGGAAAGACTACATTGAGGGAAACTGGGGAGAAGTTAAGACTATGACACAGCAATAGGAACTGGGTCTTTTTGCTATGGAAGAAGTTATTAAAGAAAGTGGAAAAACTTGACAAGTTTAACAATTTGACCATAGTGATAAAGCAGCATTAATCTGATTTTTATGGTTTTCTAGTGTCTTATGGGCAAACGTACTCATTTGTAGAAAATACACACCTAAGCGTTTAGATACCACAGTTTATCATGCTTACATTTGTTTGCAAATGGGTCCCAGAAAGTTCTTTCTCTTACACCTATTTTCCTGTAAATCTTTGCTTTAAATTTTTAAAAATTGATGGACAAGGAGCTGGGAATATGCTCAGTGGTTAAGAGTCTGTGTTGTTTTGGGGAGTTCCCAGCACCCCAGTTGGCGACTCTCACCCACCTGTAACCCCACTTCTAGGGGATCTAATACCTGTGGCACCATGGGCACCTGCACTCACGCACACTCCCACACACAGACACTTAATTAAAACACTCTTAAAATTAATCAGTACCCAAGATATAATTTGCAAAACACATGAAAATCAAGAAGAAGGAAGACCAAATTGTGGATACTTCATTCCTCCTTAGATTAGGGAACAAAATACCCATGGAAGGAGTTACAGAGACAAAGTTTGGAGCTGAGACAGAAGGATGGACCATCCAGAGACTGCCCCACGAAGGGATCCATCCCATAATCAGCCACCAAATGCAGACACTATTGCTTATGCCAGCAAAATTTTGCTGACAGGACCCTGATATAGTTGTCTCTTGTGAGGCTATGCCAGTGCCTGGCAAATACAGAAGTGGATGCTCACAGTCATCTATTGGATGGAACACAGGGCCCCCAATGGAGAAGCTAGAGAAAGTACCCAAGGAGCTGAAGCAGTCTGCAACCCTATAGGAGGAACAACAATATGAACTAATCTGTACCCCCTGAGCTTGTGTCTCTAGCTGCATATGCAGCAGAAGATGGCCTAGTCGGCCATCATTGGGAAGAGAGGCCCCTTGATCTTGCAAATTTTATATGCCCTAGTACAGGGGAACACCAGGGCCAAGAAGTGGGAGTGGGTGGGTTGGGAAGCAGGGTGGGGGAAGGGTACAGGCAACTTTCAGGTTAGCATTTTAAATGTAAATGAAGAAAGTAACTAAAAAAATTGTTAAAAATTAATCAGAAATATATTAAGACAGTGAAATTATGAAGATTTTAAGTTTGAGGTTAGTCCAGGAAATCCAATCTGTAAAGATTATTATCTCTGAAATGTCAAAAGAGAGCCATGAAGGAGGCATGACCATCAAGGGGTCTCGATTACCATAGGACACGGTTCAGATGAAAAAGCCCACTAAAACACCCAGTGGAACACATGAAAGAGACCAAGAGACAAACACCAGACATAAAAGAAGACTTGGAGTGTCTGAAAGGTTTTCTAAAAAGCCTTGTTCTCCCTACCAAAAAAAAATTTTTTTTGGTTGACCACTCCCCTCTGCCAAGCCCTGACTTAATAATAATATTTCTTTTTTATCAGACGGTGACAGAAATGTTCAGAAAGAGACACACATCAATCCAAAAGGGATTTTCAATAAAACCTTGCCATTTTCTGCTCAAGATAATGTTTAATTGCAACCAGATCACGCTCACCTTAGTTTCCCAGAGCTTGTCTTCAATGGCCTTTCTTTGTGAATAGTGTCACAAGTCAGGGCAGAGGTTCTAGCCCTGCCTGCCGTTTGTCTTGGGATGGCAGAAGGAAGTTTTTGTAAAGATAAGATCTATGGACACCAGCTCACTGCCTTCCCTCTCTTCAAGTAATAGTTTTGTTTGCACTCAAAGGTGTCAACAGAGATGTCTGGGATGGAAAACGTCTCTCTGTTATGTGGGACCCCAGAAGTACATATCCTCTAGTTTCTAACAGCATTGTGTAAGGGATGGATGATGTGAGGACACAGGTGAGGCCTAAAGGAGAAAGCTCTGTCCATTCCCACTCCTGCTCAGATTGGCCTCCATTCTGTCATCTACCTAGATGTTTCCTGATACTAATGTCCCCCTGTTTCCAAGACTGGTGGTCTCTAAGTCCACACGTTCCCATGTGATGGGAGCTTCCCATTGCACACAAAGAGGAAGGAAAGGGAGAAAGGTAGCTATGATTCTGAACCCACAGCACAATGGACACCTCGGAAAGGCACGTACACTTCTGTCCTTCGAATGAGCTTTACAGAACAGCTGTATATTACCTTCATGTAAGTTAGGAAGATGAGCTCTCACCCTCCAAGCAGATGGCTCCAGGCCGACGGTGCCAATGTGGTCCTTCTTCTAGGCACAGTCAAAATGGTTAGATGAACATTAACAGCATCCATTCTCCAATTTGTACTCTTTCGACCCAGTACCTGTGTGTCCCAAGTCAAAAACTGTCTAACATTCACAGTGACACTAGGCACTGGGCCTACCCCAGTGCTCAGCTGGTGATGGAAGCCAGCCAGGCAGCTTCTTCCCTGGGCCCTCACATCCAGACTCTACACCACTACCAAAATGAGCCACGCCCACTCTCAGATCTCCTGGTGTTGTCCTGTGTCATGAAGCCTCGTTTTGGATCTGTAGGACTGCCCCTTCACACACTCCAGCGGTTATCAATAGGGTGAATGTTGGGGTGGACCAACTCAAAGCCCTGGATCTGGGCCTGAGAGGTATCTGAGCTGGCCAGACTCCTTGCTCTTCCACTCTCATGCCCTTGGGGCTGGCTCACATGCAACACCCCCCACAACCAACAATCAGGGTCAGCCCTACCCTGCTGCCCAGGTGAGGTGCAGGGCCCACTTTCCCAAGTGTTGCAACTGATAAGGGATATGGCCAGTTTTTCCACTCTCATGACCCCAGGGCCAGCTCTCCTGCCTGCAATAGATGGCAAGGGACGAGGGAGGGAAGGTATCTCTTTCTCATCCATGTCACCGACAAGCAAAGGTGTGGCAGGCCCCCAGACCCCCCCCTTCCTGCATACTGCAGCTGGCCAGGGATTTTTAGCTCTCACACCCCCAGGGCTAGCTCTCCCACAGTGCCCAGGTGAGCCGTGGGGCCAGTTATGCACAAGCCTCAGACATCAATATACCCTCAGATGGCAGCACAGACCAGGGACATCTGCCTGGCCTTTGGTGGTAACAGGTCCCTGCTGTTGAGGGGCCATGGACTCAGATGTGGGCCCCAGGTGGCAGCACAGGCCAGGACTCCACCGTGGTCCCAGGTGGGGTCAATCAGCTACTCCCATCAGGCTGCTCCTCATACCCTCGAGTCTCCAGTTCTGCCTCTCTCCATTGTGCACGAATCCTTCTGTTTCTCTTTCTCTTCCATTTCTCTACCACTTACTTGCTCCTCTTAGTGACACCAGGGGTCTCTGAGTATCTGGTGTCCTTTGTTTCAGGCTTACTGGGTTCTCCTAGTCTCTGGCTCTCGCCCCTGCCCTGGGAGACCTCCAGGCCTGGATGGCGCTGGACTGTAAGTCATCTCAGACTTGCATTTCTCAGGGAATGTTAGGTTGCTGATCATTCACATGTTCACAGGTCAGAACACTTAGCATAGACATGGCCTCTAACCTCTCTGCCACCTACTCATGTATATGTGACACAGCCGCCATATCTGCAATGCCTCTAGAAGCAAGATGAATTTTTCTCTTCCTTTTTATTATTTAAATTATTTATTTACTTTACATCTAGATCTCAGCTTCCCCTCCCTCCTTTCCTCTCAGTCCCGCTCTCTCCTCTCCCCGACATCTACCCCTCCTCCCCTTCTCCCCAGAAAAGAGGAGGCCTCCCATGATGTCAACCAGCCTTGGCATGTCAAGTTACAGGAAGACCAGGCGCATCTTCTATTGAGGCTGGAGAAGAGGCAGCCCAGTTAGGGAGAAGAAATCCAAAGGCAACCAATCTAGTCAGAGACAGGCCCTGCTCCCACTTTAGGAGTCCCACGTGAAGACCCAGCTGCACGACTGTCACACAGGTAACAGTTGCCCTCTTCCACAGGATTCCCTAAAGCTCCACTTAAGTTTGGCTGTGGATCTCTGCATCAGTTTCCATCAGATGCTAAGCGAAGCCTCTGATGACAGCGATGCTAGGTGCCTGTCTGCAAATGTAGCAAGGATACACTAATATGTCAGGACCGAGCTCCGTCTCATGGCGTGGGTCTCAAGCTGGGCCAGTTGTTGGTTGGCTAGTCCCTCAAATTCTATTCCGTCTTTTACCTCTGCATATCCTGTACGCAGGACAAATTGTGGGTCTAGGGTTTTATGGCTGGGTTGATGCCCCCGTCCCTTCACTAGACGTCTTCCCTAGTTATAGGAGATGGCTGGTTCAGGCCCCATAATCCCCTAGGAGTCTTAGGTAAAATCACCCCCATAGACTCTTCCATTGCTCTAAGTTTTTAGCTTATCCCAGAGATGTGCCCCCATAAAGTTGTCTCTCCCAGTACTCTCTCCCTCCATCCTTCCCCCTGAGTCATCCCTCCTGTTCCCACCCCCAAACCTCCCCCACCCAGCCCCTCCCTTTATTCACCTCCTATGTCCAATCTATTTCCCTTTCTCAGTGAGATTCAAGTGTGCCTCCCACCCCCAATTCCCTGTTTCTCCCTGTCACTTAGCTTCTTGAGGTCAGTGGTGGTTTGTAGAATAGTTATTCTGTACCTTATGACCCATATCCACTTATAAGTGAATACATAATACCATGTTTGTCTTTCTGGGTTGGGGTTACTGAAGTGGAAACTTAAGGGTTCTTTGGAAAGTCAGACGGCTGGATGGTATTTTGCTGAGGCAAACTCATGAAGAAGTGTTTTCCTGAAGTGGACAAAAGTAAAGGATGTTTTGCTAAAGCAGACACAGGCGAAAGGATGTTTTGGTAAAGCAAGCATGTGAAAGGACACGTGGTGAAGAATTCTTTGCAAACAACATGCATGTATTGGTTTGCCTTACATTGAATAGCTGAGCTCCGTTTGCAGGGACTCAAATAGAGAGAAACACACCAAAAAACTTCTGGCAGTATACTGCACCTTCTTACCGTTTCCTTGGACTCTGGCTGATTGGCAGAGTGACATCAGCTGAGACAGATGCGGAGGCAAGTCAGTGGAGAGGCAAGACCCACGGAAGACATAGGGAGTATAATAGGATTCAACAGGTTGTGAGAGGGGGCTTGCTGGTAGAGCTAGATCTACAAAGCTTGTTCGTCTCAAGTCTTCACTGATCTTCTCTTCTTTGAGAGAGGCACAGCTAACTTCTCACATTCCTGGCGATCCGAATCCTTCCTGCTGACTCATGCCAATCTGGCTGAGGCCTGGCTGTCTCTGCTACATTGTGCCACTGATGTCACTGCTATCCTGACGCTACCGAACTGGACTGTTGGTATAATCATGAAGTGTGTGCAAGTGGATCAAGTTGCCAGTGCTGATCTGTGAACTGAACTGCTGATTTCCTGACAATGCAGATGGAATTTGTTCCAAAACAAAAACAAAACATTTCTAAACAGGTCCAATTCACCTGTGTACATTCTTTTTTTACTACCACTGGTGGATGGTGGGCTAGAAAAGAGGTTAAATGTTTAAGAACAATCGTTGAAATGGGGTTTAAATAATAAAATAATAGGTTACCTTACTCAGGATGATCTTTGAGTTCAATCCATTTGCCTACAAATTTCATGGTGTCATTGTTTTTGATGGCTAAGGAATAATCCATTATGTAAAGGTACCACATTTCTTTATCCATTCTTTGGCTTAGGGACATCTAGATTATTTCAAGTTTCTGACTCTTAGCTTATTTTCATTTATGTAAGTCTCTTTGAGAATCTTTAATTTATTTTAGAATGGTTAATCCAGCTTTCTTCTTGAGTCTACTTGCTTGGAAATTCTTTTTCCAAGCCTTTACTCTGAGGTAATGTCTTATCTTTGGTGTTCAGGTATGTTTCTTATATGCAGTCAAATGATGGATTCAGTTTTTGCAACCATTTTGATAATCAGTGTCTTTTCATTAGGAGAATTGAATCCATTGATGTTGAGAGATAAACAATCAATAACTGTTAATTCCTGTCATTTTGATTTTGGTGGTGATAGTGGTGTGTGTGTATGTGTGTGTGTATTTCCCTTCTTTTGGTTTTGCTGGTGTGAATTCATTTGCACCATTTACACCATTGCAACCAGCTGGAATGGTTGCAAATAAATAAATAAATTATTATTTATGTCTTGTATTTTGGGGGGGAGGGGTGTGGTTAACAGCCTCGGGTTGGAGTTTTCCTTCTTCTTCTGTAGGCTGGATTTATCTTCTGTAAGGCTGGATTTATAGATAGATATTGTTTAAATTTGGTTTTGTTATGAATTATCTTATTTTCTCCATCTATGGTGATTGAAAGTTTTGTTGGGTATAGTAGTCTGTGATGGCATCTGTGGACTCTTAGAAACTGCAAGACAGCTGTCCAAGCCATTCTGGCTTTTAGAGTCTCCGTTGAGAAGTCAGATACAATTCTAATAGGTGTGCCTTTACATGTTACTTGCACTTTTTCCCTTATAACTTCCAATAATTTGTTGTTGTTGTTTATATTTAGAATTTTGATTATTATGTGGCAGTAGGATTTTCTTTTTTGTTTCAATCTATTTGGTGTTCTTTAACCTTGTATGCTTTATAGGCATTTCTTTTTTAAGTTAGGGAAATTTTCTTCTATAATTTTGTTGAAAATATTTTCTGGGCCTTCAATCAATCTCCTTCTATTCTTCTTATTCTTAGGTTTGGTGTTTTCATAGTGTCCCAAATTTTCTGGATGGTTTATGTCAGAAACTTTTTAGTTTGAACATTTTCTTTGATGGATGCATCACTTTCTTGTATCTTCTATGCCTGAGATTCTCTCTTCCATCTCTTATATGCTGTTGGTGACACCTGATGCCTGTGTCTGTAGTTTCTGTTCTCTTAGCTAGATTTTCCATCTCCAGGAGTCACTCATTTTGTGTGTAGCAGGGATAAAGGTTGTTTGTTCATTTACTTGCTTCTATTTCCATTTTCAAGTCTTGAACAGTTTTCTTCATTTCCTTCACCTGTTCAATTTTATTTTCCTGTATCTTTTAAAGGGATTTATGTATTTCCTCTTTAAAGGACTCTATCATCTTTAGGAGATTGAATTTAAAGTCATTTCCTTGTGCTTCAGCTGGGTTAGGGGACCCAGGTCTTGCTGTAGTAGAATAGCTGTGTTCTGTTGATACCGTATTTTCCTGGCTCTTGTTGATTGTGTTCTTATGCTAGCCTTTAGCTATCTGGTTTTGCATGTATTATAGGTTTAGGTGGTGACTTCTGAGTTTAGCTTTGTTGGATGGTTGGCTTTTGGATGTGTTTCCCTTTGTTTCTGTTTCCTTTCTGTCTTCTGGCCTGAGTGGCCTAGAATTCTGGTGACTAGAATGTCTTCAGGGTCGGAAGCGTCTCTCCCCTGGGGATTTTGTTTTCGTGCTAACTTTGCCTGGTGCCAGAGTGGCCTCCTGGAAGGCAGGTGGAGTTGTGGGTGGGAAATGGTGTGCAGGGAGCAGGGTGCAGTTTACTGCTGTTGTAAGTACTTTAGGAGGACTTGGCATGCCAGAATGAATCTTATGTTAGATTCTCATTTTAGAAAAATTATTGCCTTCTCAGTTCAGATAAAAATTCTTCTAATTAGGCCAATTAGGATTTTTTTCCCCCAACATTGAACTAACATTAGCTCAAGTCAACAGTTTCTCCCATGTAAGCATTCATGTATTGGATGTCCACTCAACTTTAATTAGGCAGTTTAAGATCTTTTTCTTATTTTCTCTTCCAAGTATTACAGAAGTTTTACCTGGGATTTCTTTAAGTTGCCTCACTCATGAGGAGTTGTTCTTGTGTGATGACCAATGGTATCAGTGGAAGAGATGGATTTTGAAAGCCCCTTAACCTTATCTGTTACCTTCTTAGTAATAATGGTGTGGAGAAATCCTACTCTCCAGCACTCTACACTATAGAGCTGTAAACTATTCTTCTCCTATGAGTTCACTCTGAGTTAAAGCTTACCCTGAGATTTCGTGTCTTTTATTTCCTTCTTTATGTGTGTGTGTGTGTGCGTGTGTGTGTGTGTGTGTGTGCGTGTGTGGTGTGTTTTCTTATGTATATGTGCATGGTGCACTCATACATGTGGAGTCCAGCAGACATCCTCTGCTTTTGTTCCTCAGGGATTTTTTTTAAAATCATCAACTGGAAATCATATGATATGATAAACTGACTGACCAATGAGCCCCAGGGATCCACTTATCTCTGCCTCCCTAGCACTGGGATTACAACCATGTGCTATCACATGCAGTATTTCTTTTTTATATATATAATTTACATAGGTTCTGGGAATAGAACTTGGGTCCTCATTCTTAAAAGGCAAGTCCTTTGGAAACACTACTCCAATATTCCACCTTTATTCTTCAAACTAAAAGACATTTGGGCTAGTTCTCCAAGTGACTCGTTCAGTCAAATAAAGGGTTACTTCTGGAATCTTCAATTATTACACTAACTTAATAATTTTTTCTAATAAAGTTTACCCCTCGAGGGAGACAGGAAGAAAGTTTTGTTTTATTTGTGCTTCTATTAATCTTTTACATAATGCCTGATACATATAAAATGCTTGATAAGTGTTCCTGGGTTATAGTAATGAAACAAATCAAATGAAGCAGTCAACACAGAGTCAAGTTACAGCACTAAGCTTTAGTCCATGTAACATGGTTCACACACATCTGTAATGAAGAAAACTATCTTCCTGGGCTTTTTCTTAAGATATAAATCAGCCTCTACTTAATGCACATGGTTTCTTTGTGATACAGAATGTGACCATCACTATTCAGGATGAATTCTCTGTCTTAGAAATTTACAAAGCTATGGCATGAGATACGAAGCTGGTCTATCTGTTCAGATCTTGACTTAGCTACTTATTAGACTTCACCTTGGGCAAACTTCCCTGTGCCTTTGTTTTCAAGTATATAAAATGGTAACAACCATGGCTGATGATCCAGATGGTTACATGATTGTTGTGCAAAGTGTTTAGCATAATGTCTAGCAACATTAGGCACTCGATACAAATATAAATTATAAAAGTATTATATAGCTTTAACCACATTTTTAGTAAAAGAAGTGATCATCTCAAAGTGCCATATAGGTAATTATATTATTTTTGAGAGACAATTAAAAAAATCACAATACTTATATTTCTCCCCAAACATAGCGGTGTGGCTACTTGTGGGTAAGTTTTATCCATCAGTTACTATCTCAGCAGTGGTTGTCTTCCCATGCTGGTGAAGCTTCTTGAGGTTAAAAGGTCGTTTGAAAGGCACACACTCTCAACTTCATTTGGAGCTGCATCCTATACTCTGCTCCATCACTGACATCAGCATTTGAGTTTAGGCTCCAGAAAAACAAGCTTAGTGTGGTACCACAGAGAAAGGGGAGAGGGGTGCTGGCTGCCTGAGCAGGAAGGCACCAGCATAGGTTGGGAAAGATCACTTGAGCTCTAGAAGACTTATCTGGGTCTGGACCCCGGGGCATCTTTCCTTAGGAAATCACTTCGAATGCAATCCACACTATGGAATGTTTTCATTCCTTGTAAAGAGACATTTGGCATGGGGCAGTTTCTGGCTAGGGGAAAGCTGCCTTGTGACCTTAGTGCTCAGGCGTTTGGGAGTGTATGACAAGAAGCTAAATTAGGGCTTGTTCTCAAGTTAAGGGTCGTTTTCAGTTCAGTGGCTTGGGGTCAAGTTAGGGTTGGCAAAAGACCAAGCTAGTAAGGCATGAAGACAATCTGTGGAAAGCGAGTCTGCCGTTTCTGCATGAGGTGGACTGGAGAGGTTGGGAGTTCTCTTGCTAACAAATATTAACATGGCTGCCATCTTGATCATCATCATCCGTCATGCATTTTGCAGACTCAACTCACACCGGAGGCTTAAATAAGGAAGAAATTAAGGAGTGAGGCATCGGTGGGGAAGGGCTGAGGAATAAAGATTAAAATCTGTGCCTACAATTGACTGCAGCCCTGACCTTGCAAACTAGAGCCCAGCTTGGCACCCAGGAAATACCTGATTTATCAACAAGAAAGCACTTGCAATGCCCACTCATTGACTTCTCTGGATTTTCAGTAGGAAGTGAGATGCACCAAGTAGTCCTGGCTGGTTAGCTAGGGAGCCCCCGGCACCTGCTTGTCTCCACCTTGCCAGCACTGTGACTACAAGTACTTTTAAATGCCCAGCCCTTATTCAAGTGGGGACCTGGAGATCAAACCCAGGTCCTTGTGCTTGCATGACAAACACTTTACCAGCTGAGCTATTTCCCAGCCCTGAGTCCTTTGTTTTGATGCAGTGCTTCCCAGAAAACCTCTAGTTATAATAGGATCATAGTGAACCACACCATCCTCTCCTCCTGGCGGTTCCGAGGACACTGGGAGAGAGGAGGCATAGGCTTCCACACTACATAGGGCAGGCATTAGGGCTCCTGCCTTTATTCAAGATTCTCCGACAGTCAGAACTGTTCTTCATTTCTTCTCTCAGCCAGTGGAACATGGGGTTAATGACTTTGTCCAATGAAACAAAATGAGAAACTCGAGTCCAATTAAAAAGATCTCAAAAACAAGTCAAGCATAAAGAGTGTTCTGGAAACTTTACAATTGAATTTTTTTTCATTGACAGATGATCCTGCCATTGCTGTAGCGAGGGTAACATATCTAATTCCTATAATTCTATATCTTTAAGTGAAGTCTGCAGGCGACGCCTTGATGGATAGGAAGATCAATGGGAGTGAAGAGAACACACACTTTTGATTCCCCTCTCTGAATTTGGTTTCCCTTCAGGCACTGTGATGATGCAACATCTCTTTTCCACTACAGCCTGAAGCCAATTCTCTCCTACACAAATCCGAAGGGGGTCGGAGAGGAATCATGAAACTAGTAGCTTCACAAACAGCCAACTTCACCAGGACCTCAAACTTCTCCAAAAAGTATGAAGTTTGAGGGAAAAAAAAAAAATCTTTCTTTCCTCCTGGGAATCTCACCTTTATGTTCTCTGTCCTTCAAAGAAAGTGCAGCAGGGCAAGGACCCGAAAGAGAGGAGGTGCAGAGAGGTCAGTGAGTTCACACACGGGAGAATCTGATTCTGTATTGAAAAGTGCCGCATTTGGGGACTGGAGAGATGGCTCAGCAGTTAAGAGTACTGACAGCTCTTCCAGAGGTCATGAGTTCAAATCCCAGCAACCACATGGTGGCTCACAATCATCTGTAGTGAGATCTGATGCCCTCTTCTGGAGTGTTTGAAGATAGCTACAGTGTACTTATATATAATAAATAAATAGGCCAGGGGGTGGGGTGGGGGTGGGGAGGAAGTGCCACATTTACCTCATGCTTAAAACAGACACAATTTGGTTCCTCACAACCAGCATCAATGTGGAAACCACTCTGGTGGGGGCATTATGTGAGGCCTTCTATGTGCTAGACACATCGATACACACTTAAGTAAGCCAGTGTAAAAAGAAGACAAGAGTCTTGGAATGCAAAAGTGTCCCCTGCGTCACCATGAACAAGTTAATCTCCCCGTGACTTTGCTTTCTCATCTATAAAATGGGAATAATGGACTCTGCCTCAAAATTGATAATTAGCTGAGAACCCGGGAGAAGAGGCTGTCCTCCAGCCCTGTCCTACCCCAGCCTCTCACTGTCCAGTGAACATGTGTTCTCAGGCTTGGATTTCTACAACAGCTGAGGGCAGAGCATAGAGTGGACCAGGTCAGTCCTGACCCCTAAGTTCTTGATAAGGAGTCATCATCTACTCTTCCACGGCAGCATCCACATTGTCCTCACTGCATCAAGCACCCCAAGGTGTGAAAGCCACCAATCTCTGAGATGACCTCAACCTTCCTCTCCAAGGAGACAGGACCGTTCCGGACTATGGTTCTCCAGTGGAGGTTGGTTAAGATGTTGAACAGACCTCGATGAGTCTGACTTCCTGTGTACAGTGAGAGGCCTCAGCACTGCAGGGGAGAACTGTACTTTGGGTCCTGTCTTGCTTTTCCCTGGCTCACTATTTTCTCCTGCTGCTGTGCTAGCCCAGCTTCGCACAGGCATAAAGTAAGCGTCAAACTATAGAGCTGGTACTGCAGAGCCCAATGTGTTGTCACTCCTAATACTGTACCTTAGTCCCCCGGAGTCACTCTCTTTGAGTGATGATTAATTCATGTGGTCTCAGTTTCAGGGATTCTTTTCTAGTCCCCACTTCCCATTTGTTCCAATTCATTAACAGCTAAGCCGACTTGGATTTGAACAGCAGTATTTTTGGCCAGCAAGTGTATTGCTAGAACACTTTGAAAACTCTTTGCAACTAAAGCGCTCTCTCTCTCTCTCTCTCTCTCTCTCTCTCTCTCTCTCTCTCTCTCTCTCTCTCCCACACACACACACACACACACACACACACACACACACACAACTCTGAAACATAAATTTATAGGATGTGAAGCTGCATCTTGTTTGCTAGATAATAAAACACTTTAATGGTAATCTTAGCAAGAAGGCCTTTTTTTTTTTCAGAAACACTTTTCTCTTTACTATTTAATGTAATTTTTTTACCAAAATTTTATCCATTTCTAAAAAATATTTGGAAAAACTTATTTTTACTGTTGCAAAAATAAGTTACTAAACCTGATATTAAAAATTCCCCTGTCCCTCTGTATGTTACAAACAAGGATTTTTTTTTCATTTAGATTTATTTTATCTTATATGCATGGGTGGTTTGCATATATGTATGTATGTGCACTACATGTGTGTCTGGTATCCACAGAGGTTAGAATAATGTGTCAGATCCCCTGGGTCTGGAGTTATAGATGGTTGCGAATCATCATGTGGGTGTTGGGACAGCAACTCTAGTTCTCTGCAAAATAATATGCTCTTAATTTCTGAGCTCTCTTTCCAGCCACAGACAATTATTTTCTGGTTTCTTTGGGGATGCATGAATTTGTGGCTTGGAAATATAGTGTTACTAGATGCTAAAAGGTATTACACTTATAAAGATACCATCTGGACTAAACTTAAGCTGGCCCTGTGAAAGGTCTCACCTCAGAAGCCTCCACTGGCTGACTTGGGTCAGGACAACTATGAATGCAAAGAAAAGCAAGTAACACCCACAGGACTTGTTGTTGAAATAACTAATGTACAACTCAAAGTGAGTCAAGGAAAAAGAGGGGGGTACTGGGGAGCAGGCTCCAGCATGGTGAGTTTAAGAGCTCAGAAGGAGCTAGGCAGATGAGACAATAATCACTACCCCAAACCTCTTTGCTGATTTTCTTCAACTTCCAATGAGCAATGTTTTTCTGGCCTTATGAAAGCGGAGGATTTATCTATGTCCAGATTTCATGTTGAGTGAAGATAGCCCCAAAGAGTGCCTGTCACATGCAGAGAAATGTTGGTTTTATGTATTTTCCGAATGTATACGTGTGCCCATGTGTGAAACAAAGATGCACATACAGAGGTGAGAGGACAGCTCTGTATAGTCAGTTCCCTCTTTCCACCTTACATGGTTGCCAAGGGCAAACTCAGGTCATCCTATCAAGTACTTTACCTGTTGGACCATCTCCCTTGCCCCACCCAGAGGAATCTTTGTTTCCTAGGAGGCAATTATGTCCATGATAGAGGTCTAAAAAGAACATCCATTTTTCTAGGATTCCAGGGTGTTTGGAGCTCTATCAACATCACAGTGAGAGTGCTAGCCCAAGTGTATGCTTGTCTCATGACCCCCAGCATAGCCCACCCCCCTGGAACCTCAGTTCCTCATCACTAGTTTCCAGAATCAGCCACAGATGCCAGCTCCCTGGCTTCGTCCTCTTCCCAGGTTCCACTAACGAGAACTTGGTGTGTTCTTCTGGAGGCTAAGTTGTAAATGTAACTTTTACTCACCAGATGTAATTGTCATCTCAGAGCCTTGCTGCTGAATAGGCTCAACCTTTCTAGTTCTTTCTGAATGGGTCTCAGCTGTTCTGGCTTAAAACTGTTCTCCAAGCTGACTGCTCACTCAAACTGGCTTCTCTTGGCTTCTCACTGAATTGCTCTGCTTCAAAAAACTGCCATGAATTCTACAAACTGAACTGCACTGACAGGAACTAAACAGAACTGCATGAGCTCAAGTGAACTTGACTGCATTCAACTGAGCTGCACCATACTACACTGAACTCAACTCAATTGAACTGCCCTCTAGTCCTTACTCTCCTTTTGTTGAAGACTTCACTTTACTATTTTTAAATCCACTACTTCTTTCTAAGATTGTATATATTCAGTTTTTTCTTTTAGCATCTAAACATATTTCAAAACATTTTTATTTATTTTTCTTCCTTGCTCCTTCATAGACTATTTTCTATGCATATTTACTTATTTCTGTTTTACCACCTCCAAACTTAATGTTTATTTTCATACCTAAGTTTCTAGAAACTCTATCTTTTTGGGATTGTTAGTTCCAAGCATATTGTACTGGTTTTGAGGGGTTTTTTGTTTGTTTGTTTTGGCTGGTTTGATTTTGTTTTCAGCCACAATGGTGACCAGAGGGTCGCTATGAACTTCTCAGTCTGGGCCTGCCTTCTGTTGCCTGCATCCCAGAAGAGGGCACAAGATCCCAGTATATATATATATATATATATATATATATATATATATATATATATATATATATATATGGGTGTACACAAACACACACACATATATAGTTGCTGGGAATCAAGCTCAGGACCTCTGGAAGAACAGACAGAACCACTGAGCCATCTTTCTAGCACCACAGGAAGCTACTTGCATTTTTATGATCTCCATGTTCTTCCTCTTACAGTTAGATCAAAAACCTTTTCAAAATACATTTTAAGTTTTTTATACTGCTTATGAGTAAGGTGATCCATTCAAAAATATTTTCTTCTCTCTGTATAATGAGTTCAGTAGGAGAATGAGTAGAAAGTAAGATAACTAAAATACAGTAAAGTTTGGGAGGAGTTTTGGGCCAGAACAACTAAATTGAACCAGCCAACCAGAGTTCAGAAAGGACTAGAAAAGGTGAGCTTATCCAGCAGTTAACATCTGAGATGACATTCTCAGATTACATCTGTTGAATAAAAGTCACATGTACATCTGGAACCCCACATTGGATACCAAGTATGGTGGGACTATCGTGGACAGCCAGCAGTATAAATAATGACATGAAGGTTTTAAAACATCTTTATGCTTAGGCCTTTTGCTTGGTTAGTCTCCCATCTACTCTAAACTTAACCCAACTAACTAGGCTAGAATCCTGTTAAAATACAAAATCTTAAACATTTTAAAGAATCAATAGCAATTTATTGAATGCACTCACCCTATGTGAGACAAATGTTAAATATCTGGGCTCCCCAAAACAGGATTATCCTCCAAGGCTGGAAAGATTTAGCAGTAGCTGTACTGGAAGCTAGTTCTCAATTTCAATGGCTGACATGGTGGTGAGAAGAAGCTGCAGGCATGGAAAATTGTAATAGGTTGAAAGCTGTTAATGTCATGAAAAATCAATTGTTAGGTGAAGGTCAATTTGCTGACTTATGACATTAAATACAATTTGATGACTCTATTATACAATGTACTTTATTAGTTAAATGCTGAGATAAAGCAGAAAAACAAGGAAAAGATCTATGTCATTCAAAAAGATTGTGCAAAGCCCCAGAGAGACTTTTCCTGACTTCCTGCGTGCACTAACATCTGCCATATACAGAGCTATATCAAATCCAGGTGTGAAGCAAGGACTAATTGAAATTTTAGCTTTCAAAAATGTAAATTCAGCATAGAAAAAAGTTCTTAGACCTTTAAAAGCTCAATCAGCACCCATGGATGAATGGGTTAGAACTACTGCTGATATGAACCCTAATGACTATGTAATTGGACAAACAACGATCAATAATTCTAGATATCAAAATGTCCGTTGTTTTGACTGTAGAACAGGGAGGCGAGCAGATGGAGGAGACCAGAACAGAGAGGCAGAGGAGGCCCCACGGTAAGATGTAAGCTAGTTAGTCAAGTTCAGAGTAGATGAAAGACTGCCCAAGCTAAAGGCCTAAGTACAGAACAGAGAGGCAGAGGAGGCCCCACGGTAAGACGTAAGCTAGTTAGTCAAGTCAAGTTCAGAGTAGATGAAAGCCTGCCCAAGCTAAAGGCCTAAGTACAAAATTATTAAAAAGCCTCTATATCATTATGTATACTGCTGGGGGTCTAAGATAATCCTGCTCTACTAAGGTTAGTTACTGCTTCATCAAGCTGTGGGAGCCGTTTTTATAATCTGACTGAGAAAGCAAACTAGATCAAAACAAAACTAATTCCCTCCCTACTAATACAATTGCATGCTTCTGGCTCCCTCAATTCCCAAGCCATCGTCTGATTTTCAAAACTCTGCTCCTAATCCTTTTACCTATTCTTATCTTCATCACCTCTTTACAAAAACCTTCCTTCGTAAGTGCTATGTTTTACATCTCTATCCTTCAGTTCATTTCTTGCAATTCAGACTCTGGGCTTCCCTTCCCCTGGGCTGCTACCCTCACTTGGGTGGTTTTTTTTTTTTTTTTTTTTTTGGCTCCATCAAAACCCCAGTCATTCTTCAATTTTAATGTAAAAACAGCCCTTCTTCACGGAGATGCCTTAATGTGGAGTGGCTGACTGTGTTGATTTTGGAATCACACTGTTGAATTAAGCTCCTTAAAAGGAGCCTCCAGACAGGAGGTGTGTTTCCCAGTCTCTCTGATACTCTGCTATTGCCTTTCTTTTCTATTGTTCTGGTTTGGGGTTCCAGGGATTAAACCCAGAGCCTTGCACATATAAACTACACCATCTACCATCTAGTTGCACTCCAAGCTCCTACTATATTTTTCCATTTTTAAATTTTGTTTATTTAGTCATCCTACTTCATTTTTAACAGCAACAAAAAAAGCAATTTGAGCCACACACACACAAGAAAAACTAACACATGCTCTGTGTCTAAAGTGAGTACTGCCTTTGGTACTTTTATGAGGAACTCAAGATTGAAGAGAATTCTGAATATGAGTCTACTGCTGCATACCAACAGAAGCAAATTTATGTGAATCTATGAATCTTAAAACAATGTATAATGTGTATGGAGATCTGATTCTAGAAGGGCTTTTGGTTTGAAATATGGAGATTTTGATGCCAGGTGTCCATAAACTACAGTCCTACTGAAAAATACATTTATTGAAAGTTTTATGTAAAAAAAAGACATGAACCATATTCTGAGGACATCTAATAACCCAAGTAAGTTCTTAGACATTGTAAGTCCTATAATAGAGTGTTCTTGTGGTTAGAGCTCATGAATATGTAAACAACTTCTAGTATATTCCTTTCTTTTTATAAAATTGCTTGTAAGATTGTTCGTTTTATGAATGCAATAGAGGTTCACTTTTGAAACTGTCTACCAAGAGTTTCCTACTTGTTGAGCTCCTGTTCACAGTGGTTGTAGAAGTGTCCCTGTTGGTCGCCTTTCATTTACAGATAGCTTTGAAATAAAATCATTCCAAAACATAATTTCTCTTTAGATTTTCCAGTGTCTTTACTTAAATGTGTCACTAAGCACAGTATGGCTACTGGTCCCATCACCTACTGTCACCAAGACTAGCAATGCCATCTACTGAGAGATGGGAACCTGTTGGGTCTCTAGTATTCCACGTCTCTGTGGTGTTGACATTGGGGGACACTTTCTGGTCTTTGAATAGTGTCTGTTCTCATTTTCTCATTCACTGGCTACTCTTCTGTCATTTTTTTCCACAGGTTTCTCTTTAGTTTTCCTGTGAATCTTCCCATAGCTGGACCATTTCACATTCCTCTACATTTCTCCCACTAAGTATGCCTTTGCCTACGATTGACTCACCTATCTCACTGGGAGCTACCACCTTACTGCTGACTTCACATACCATTCCCTGTAAACGCAGCAACTTCATTCACTCTTCCCATCTTAGGAGGTCGCCTACTTCTGCCTTTCTTTTGGGAGCCTTTCAGCGTTCCTTCGCTCTCATGAGACCAGGCACCGGTTCATCCTGGTTCTGCCGTCTGGACCCTCTTTGTTGATTGTATTTCTCCTTGATGTTCCTTGTGCTCTCCTCACTGAACTATCTGCCTTCTTCCTCCTTTTATTGTCTCTCCTCCCATGGCTACTAAGACAACCAGAAACCTGAAGCATGTCTCACTTTTAACCAGAACAATCCAGTGCTTTACACGCCCTGTAGGGTATTCTGACCAGAGCCTGTGATCTGTCCCTACTGACCTACCCTATGCTCTCTCTTTCCTGCCTTTCATCAGACAGGAGTAATTAGAAACTATGCTTATTTCCATAAACACACAAGCCTTCCCAGGTCTCATCACTCTCATATACTGTCTTCTTGTTCAGAGATGCCTTCAATCTGCTGGACCCTCTCACAACCACCTTCTCTTTAAACCTTAGTCATGTCCTGCCTCCTTAGAAACTGTCTCCATGGATCTCCTGCACAGTCTCAGGTCTTCGTCACCCAATGTTTTCAGTTTAACTGATATATGATAATAGTTACCTTTAAAAAAATAGAAATTCAACAATGGATTGCTGATAGCTAAACATCATTGCATGCCAGAAAGAGATTAAGCTCATACTTTGGTCCGTTGCCATGTGTCTCAGCTTTGGCACCATGAACATCTTGAAATTTTTAGTGTGTGTGTGTGTGTGTGTGTGTGTGTGTGTGTGTGTGTGTGTGTGTAAGTGCCTGAATGTTTTGTATACATCACATGTATATCTGATGCCCGTGGAGGCCAGAAAAGGGTACTAGATTCCCTGAAACTGGAGCTATAGACAGTTGTGAGCCACCATCTGGGTGCTAAGAAACTGAACCCAGGTTCTATGAAAGAGCAGCAAGTGTCTGTAGCCACTGAGCCATCTCTCCAGTCACATCCTCCTTACGGTGAAGTTTTTGGCTTGATGACTCTTGCTGTGGTACCCTGTTTTTTATACTCATCAGATGTTTAAAGGGTAAAGAATCATCCAGGACCCACTAGGCGCCATAAACATTTTACCCTACAACAGTGCAATCAAAATTATCTCACTGTGTTGATAATTGTCCCCTGCTGGATAAAACTACCCCATTGGAGAGCCACTAGTTCTTCAAGATTTCAAGATTTCACTCAGTGGGTGCTTACAGTAACAAACAAGAAAAATATAACAAAACTTTGAGTATCCATGAGGCCTGGGCCAAGATCTAATTTCTCTGCTCTGTATAGAAAAGCTTGGTTCTGCCTTTTTGTCCTTGCCCAAGCAGCTGTTCCATGTTATAGAACGGAGATGTTGTGGACAGCCTCCTAAGATTGTGGTAGGGACTGCTTCTGCTTCTACTTGTGCTTGTGAACCTATTCTAATAATCATTCTCATGTAAAGTATTGTTTTAAACTCCCAGAGATGATTTCTCTACTGGACTGTATATGGATACATGAATTCAGATCAAAACACTGCAATATCACAGAGTCTGAACTTTCAAATCTGGGCGATTCTGAACTATTCATTCCACAAATACTCACTAAGGGTCTTCCATGTGAGGCACCAAGTCATACACCACAGAGACATAGGGATGGATCAGGGCCAGTTTTTATGGCCAGGCAGATGTGCTCTGTGCTTCATCACCACACCAGCCAGCACCAGACAAAACAGCCCTGCGTGTTCACAATATCCAAGAGAGCTAGAAATTGAGCTGTAGGATCCCATTTAGGTATATTATCTTGGGTGATTGCAATTTCTCACTGAAAAGGACACAGACATTTATTTAGCCTGAACCATGTGCCAACTTCTCTTCCCAGTTTCATTTAAGACTGTGAAGAACATATTATTACTGCTTTTTTTTTTAAACTGATGAGGACATTGAAATCCATAAAGAACAAAATGTTCTCAATGTGACAGGGTAAGTGGAAAAACTGAATTTGAGTCCATGCTGGCTTCTTTCCTCAACTGTGGGCTGTCAGGATATGCAGATGAAGATGCATTTGGAAGTGATAGGAAGACAGTAGAGGGCTGGTGAGATGGCTCAGTGGGTAAGAGCACCTAACTGCTCTTCCGAAGGTCCAGAGTTCAAATCCTAGCAACCACATGGTGGCTCACAACCACCCGTAATGAGAACTGACACCCTCTTCTAGAGTGTCTGAAGACAGCTACAGTGTACTTACATATAATAAATAAATAAATCTTAAAAAAAAAAGAGTAGAGTTACAGCACATCCCAGTCCTTCCTTCTAGGATGAGACAGGAGAAGGATTGCTGTCTGAATCCTTCATCCAGGGAGCTGTCATATGGCTGTCATGGTGACCTGTCCTTGCACTGAGGTGGAATTTCTAGGGTTAAACCAGTAGGATCCAGGTCTGGACTCAGTAGTGAAGCAGGATTCCTGATCACACAATAAGGATGGTTGCTATGGTCTCCGGATAGTTGGAGCCCCGATCTTCCTTACCCCCCTACAACCACCAAGAATACAAAATATCTGAGCAATTCAAGGGTAAACACCAAATAGCAGAACCAGGCAGGTACCATTGAGTGCAATAAGAATAGTGCCCAAGGCCAGATTAATACATACCTTGCCCATAGTCATCCCTGAGAAGTGTTATATATAGCATTGCAGTCCTATAATTTATGTTACACTATGTTAATATCTTAAGAATACAGAAAAGAGTGGATTGACAAGTTCACTTAGAGAAAATCAGTTGAACTCCATTGACAGATTAGATTCGTGGTTCATTTGGAGCATGTGCGTGGGGTGTTAAGGAGCACTGAACCCCTCCTATGGTGAGTTTTACAAGCCTCATCAATTTCTGTCCAACAAAACACTTTCATCTGTGTTATTAATTTAAAATTCCAGAATTTGATGAGTTAGATCATTTCTAAACTCTTGGAGAACTTGGCTAGCACAACTTGGCCAGCACGTCTTTAATTTAATTAACGTGAGTAAAGGGAGTTCAGTGAGCTGCCAAGATGGGCTGCTCAGTTATAATACTCAAGGGGGGGGGAGGCTTTTATGGGCATCCATTGGCAGCACCCACATCGGCAGTGTCCTGAAAAGAGGGTGATGTAAGTGGTCCCGACATCCTTGCGAAAGATCCTTCTATCTCAGCCCCATGCCATCACATACTTAATAAAGCATTTCTTATTCTGATCCTATACACATTGAGTCCATAAGAGCTGGGAGGATTTAAGAAGACCAACCTACATATCTATTTTTAACCCTCATAATATAAAATCTGAGAAGTCACTGAAATTAAAGTGTCCAGTCATGGAGTTCACTTATAAAGAACATACTGGTGGACTTAATAGGTGATAGTGTTTGGTACGTAGTAGGACAAAGACATAGTGTACGGAGGTCAATGCAGCATTCTTGGGTCCTTCCTCCCCGTCTCTGTTCTCACAAGGCTGTAATTTTCAGTTAGTGAGTTTCTAGTGCCTACACACCGTAGTGTCCACAGACAAATATCTTCTTGGGCTCTTTGTCTCATTCCCATCATGCTCGAGTTTGATGAGGAACAGAGAGACCAATGAGAGAAAGCAAGCTTGAGAGATGCTTCACTGCTCAGAATAAGGCCTGAGCCATGCTGAGCTACATCCAATGCCAGGATCATCTGGATTATAGGCGCTTAGCTCTCATCACCATGAAGACTCTTGGTCCTAAGGCAGTGCTTTCTCTGCTCATACCTTGTTCATTTTCTTTTTCATTTTAGAACCCCCCCCCCAACACACACACCAAATGTCCAGGTTCTAAGCCTTTCATTTCCCTAAATGTTTGCACTAGTAATTCTCTTTCTTCTTCATCACTGGCTTTTCTCTTGGATCATCCCTGTGAGTGTGCAATATTATTTTTCTCATCTTTTCACCTTTTAAGTTATATGATGTTATTTGTACTTCACTCTCTCCCTCATTCTTGGTCCATTTTCTATCAAACTCTTAGAAAGTACTTTATGGAGTAGTCAATCTCTGCCCCAGTGACTTTTAACCACTTCAAATCGAGTTCTCGCTCCCCAAATTGCTCTCACTGCTCTTCTTCATTACCTCTGTTCCTAAGGCCAATGATCAAATGTTAGGTCTGATCTAACTTCATCTCCCAGCAGCATTTGGTGAGACCAGTTGTACATTCCGCCCCCATTCACACTCCTCCACTGGCTTTCAGGCTGGTCTGCTTTCTCTGTCTCCTCTTCTAAACTTTCTTTGTTCTTGACTACCCAGCCCCTTCATCTGTACTCATTCCCTTGATGATCTCATTCAGTACTGTGTCTGCAGCCCAGATCTCCCCCTGGCTGTAGATCCAGTTAGTTGTCCACTGCCTTACAAGCTGCCATCTAACATGTCCAAAACCTACTTCCTGATTCCCAGATGTTTCAAGGGCCCCCATCCCTAGCTCAGTTGATGACAACTTTATCTTTCCAGCTGCCCAAGTCAAAAACTTTGAATTCATTATTGACTCCAGTGTTTTTCTCACATTCCCTACACACCATATGTCTGGAAATTCTGTGTTTCAAAATATAACCATAATTTGTCTGCTCATTTTACTACCTTCACATTGGACTAAACTGCTGTTCTTTCTCTCTCTTTCTGTCTCTCTCTCTTTTACAGCTAGACATGGTAACCTCCCAATCTCTCTCACTCTCTCTCTCTCTCTCTCTCTCTCTCTCTCTCTCTCTCTCTCTCTCTCNNNNTCTCTCTCTCTTTCTTCTTCTTCTTCTTCTTCTTCTTCTTCTTCTTCTTCTTCTTCTTCTTCTTCTTCTTCTTCTTCTTCTGTCTGTGGCCTCTCTAATTTATTTCCCAGAGAAGCCTTTTTAAAAACATGACAAAATGATTTAATATCTGAAATTCCATTAATGTAATGCATTACATTAGCAGAATAAAGATATAGACCACATAATCTCAATAGATGATAAGACTCCATCCAATAGAATAAAATAAAAAAAATAAACCAACAATACTTGGTTAAAAATTTTTTTTAAATTTTTAGTAAAATAAAAAAAAGAATGGTATTAAAACTATATTTGAAAGACATCAATGGGAGGGGAGGTCCTTGGTCCTATGGAGGCTTGATGCCCCAGGGTAGGGGGATGCTAGAGTGGTGAGGCAGGAGTGGGTGAATGGGTGGATGCGCACCCTCATAGAGGCAAAAGGTGACAGGAGAAGGGATAGGGGGTTTGTGGAGGGGTAACCAGGAAGGGGGATAGCATTTGAAATGTAAATGAATAAAATGATTAATAAAAAAGGAAAAACACAGGTTATCTACAAAAGTGAAGAAACATAAAGAACATATAACATGATGCTCAACTGTACACTGCTGGATTCTTTCTCCCCTAGTTTAAGTCAGGAGCAAGACAGTAACACTCATTATCATGCTTCTTTTGAATATGTTACTAGAGGTCCAACAAGATAACATGAAGCAGAAAGCTTAAAGATTAATAAGAAATATGTAAAGCACTTACACTCAAAAATTCTATAATAATATATGCTGAATTCTCTCTCACCCAAAGGATCTATGAACTATTAGAACAGGTTAACTGAGCAAGGGCTCAGATACCATGTGAATATAAAAAGTTATTTTTCTGTTTCTATACATTTACAACAATCTCAAATTAAGGAACTACTAGTGTAAATGAGTTGGCAGAGGGCTCATCATACACACAGCCCAGGTCTTGAGCTCTAATACCTTGTAATCTGGGGATGGTAGATTATGCCTATCATCCCCTCAGAGTGTGCTGCCAGGTGGATCAGAAATTCAAGGTCATCTTCACCTACACACTGAGTTCAAGGTCAGCCTGGGCTACTTGAGATCCCATCTTAAATAAATTCAAGTTAAATGAAAAAATTATGATTTACAATACCATAAAATCATCAAAAGTCTAATAAAATCTAAGAATGTCTTCTACATGAAAATCTATGAATTGCTGGAAGAGATTAAAGACCCAAATAAATGGGGAAATATATACATTGATAAAAGGTCCAATACTAAATATTAATTTTTGCTAAATTGAACTATAGGCTCAGTTCTCTAATCAAAATTTAAAAAATAATTGTTTCTAGCAATTGACAAGGTAGTTCTAAAATTTATAAATATATAAAGAATCTTGTATAATCAAAACAGCATTGAAGAAGAATAACCAAGTTAGAGGACTTCATGTTACCAAATTCCAAGAAAATGTATAGCTGCTATGGCAGTTAGAGCAGTATGACGTGGGTAGTTAGGGCAGTATGACATGGGTAGTTAGGGCAGTATGACGTGGATAGTTAGGGCAGTATGACATGGGTAGTTAGGGCAGTATGACGTGGGTAGTTAGGGCAGTATGACGTGGGTAGTTAGGGCAGTATGACGTGGGTACACCTGCAGACAAGTGGGTCAGTAAAGCAGAGCTGAAAGACCAGACTAGCCCTGCACATGTGTGGAGGGAAGGCATAGGGAGGGAAAGAGAGAAAACACAGAATTCAGGGATGAAAAATAATTTTCATGCCAGCAAGGCAGGCAACGTGGCTCAGCAAGTAAAGGCACCTGTTGATAAGCCTGATGACCAGAGCTTAATCCCCAGAACCTAAATGGTGTAAGAAAAGAACCAACTTCCAAACATTATCCTCTGATTTCTACATGCACACAGTCACACACACACACCACACACACACACACACACACACACACACACACACACCAACTTCCAAACATTATCCTCTGATTTCTACATGCACACAGTCACACCACATACCACACACACGCACACACACGCACACACACGCGCGCACACACACACACACGCACACACTAAATAAGTAAATAGAATGCAATAAAGCTTTAAAAATGTATTCTTTTAAAAGGCTATAAATAAACCATAACTGTAAGAAATATCCATAACACAAACATTTTGCAAAGATTTAGTAGCTTAAAAATGCTTAAAGATTTCATTCAAAACATTAAGAGAACAGACCAGATCAATAAACAATTTTAAACAAGAAAAAAAAACTTTTATAGGAATTTCACAAAAAAAGAAAGACTAATTCAAATGGTCAGTAAAACCAGGATGAAGCACAGAGGGCACACATTCTGGTACTCATCAAAATGGCTGACGGTGTAAAACTGTTGATACTAAGTGTGTATGATATAATGGAGTGATTGCAGCCTTCATGCATTGCAGGAGTGTGCAAAACCAGTGCGGGCACAGTGTCATCCAGACTGAGCCGTGTGTACCGCCCCTAGCACTCTGATGAAATATGCCAAGTTCACCCTAGAGGAGCGCGCGGGATGCTTACCAAAAGAATCTCACAGGGATGGTCACAGTAGACAGACTTTAGAAACAATTCAACTATAATCAGGGGAGTGGAGAGATGGTAGTGTATGCCCATGATAAAAGACTAAAATACAATAAGACAAGATTTCTCCCACATAACCACATTAATAAATCATGCAGGCAAATTACGAGCTGAAGTAGCCAGACACAGAAGCCCACACATTAATCCTTTTAGAGTAACTTAAAGAACAGACGAAATTAATCAGTGATTCAATGCCAGAATAGTAATTACTTTGGATATTAGTGCGAGGTTATAGACTGGGAAATGGCAAGGTCAATGTTGAGAACAAGCAATAGCTCACATCTTAATCTGATGATGGTCACAAGGCAAATGCGTATGACAACAACCACAACCTGCCTGTTTGGTAATAAAAACATGCACCCAAATGCTTTCTAATCAAATCATATTATCTCTATAATTCAGGAAAGGCTTGAAATAGACAGGATGCATAGTTATAAAAAAGTTAGTAGATAGATAATGAGAAATTGGGTGATAGAACATGAGAATTTTTGTTGTTGGTGGGCTTTACACATTCTGTTTGTTTCTTTAGTCTCAAATTACAGTAATACAAAGTTTAGAGTAAACAAAAATTAATAAAAGTTTCTCAAATCCTTCCATGCTTTGGCTTGATCCTTGTCAGTGACTCCTATCTCACCCGATACAATGGCTACAGCCCTGGGGTCTCTCTTTAGCTTCTGCTGTCTTCCTACCCATCCATCCCAGTGCGTTCTCACGGCTAGGGTTTTGCATAGGCTATTTTCTCTGCCCAAATGCTCTGCCATCTCCTCTAGGCTCTGCTCAGCCACCATCTCAATGAACCATGCTGCCGGTCTACTTAGAACTGTAACTCACCTTCTGTCACTCTCAGCATCCTCTGTCCTCGTGTATTTTCCCCTGAAAGAAGCGACCATGTTCTAGCACAGTGAACAATTAACTTACTTTTTAAATCATTTATTGTTTCTGTTGTTCATTGCTTATTGTCAATCCTCTTCTAGCCTCTCCCCTAAAATCCAAGCCACTGAAAAAAAGTTATCTTAGTTTCTTTTGCCTACAAAAGTATTCCAAACATCTAAATAAATTAGCTGGCATATGATATATGCCAGTAAAGGCTAGATTAATGAATCAATAAACAGTCAGTCAATCAAAAGCCTAGCTCAGCCTTCATCTTCCTTGCATCAGGTGTCAAGAAAGGAACATGTGGAAAGTACCAACAGAACTGTAGCTGGTCCATATAGGACTTGTCTGTTGCTAAGTTGCTCTGGCAGCCTTTGGTGGTATAAGGAACATGTTAGCGATGTGCTTATTTATTTTCATACATTACTGGAGAAAATCTTCAAAGACTTGAGAGAGAGAAATATAGAAGGTTAATGCACCTTGTGTTCTTGGTTCCAGTTAGTTTCACTGAATGAAACTTGGGACTTGAGGGTTGGGGGGAGCAAGACCATGAGCAAGCAAATGACTGTTGACTGTCACTCTAGAATTTAGGTCACGAAACACTGAAACATTCATTGTGACAGGCACCTAACTGGAATAAGTTAGGTTGTACACAGGCAGACACACACACACACACACACACACACACACACACACACACACACACACACACAGAGAGAGAGNAGAGAGAGAGAGAGAGAGAGAGAGAGAGAGAGAGAGAGAGAGAGAGAGAGAGAGAGAGGCCCAATAGGAATCCATAGTCTTTGAAGAGTAGAACAATCTCTGTCCTGAGTCTCAATTGCAAATTCAAATCTTTGTCCCTAGATGTTCCCAGAGAGTCTCTCCCTTCAAAAATGCCTCCCTCCCCCATTCAAGTTTGAGGAACTTCCTGTTCACTGAATTTCCATCTTTAAACCAGGATATACCCAAGCCCTGCAATGCAGGGCATTTATGGAACATTAGATGGAGACACACCAGTGCATTTCAGACACTGATCTAAATGGTAAATGTAGATAGATTCCAGAACCAAATTCATAGAGTAGGTGACTGGGGAGGTGTGCTTTTAACAGCTCCCTAGACTCTTATTTGCAAAGCAGTTTGGGAAATCACATAGACTACTATTTCAGAAGCAGTCCCTCAACTCATTTTAGAACTTAAATGGGGCTCTTTTTTATAATTTGGGGCAAAATTTGCATTGCAAGTATAAGGCATGTCTTGTTTGCATATAACTGTATCATCTCCCTCCTCCATATAAACAGTCTATCAAGAGTGCAAAAACTATCTCAAAAGGTCTCAGATTTCCTGGAGAAATGAGCTCCCTTCTTTGGAAGCATTGCCTTGGTCTGTGTGTGAAAAAAATAAAAAAAATAGAAAAAGAGCAAAGCTCCTCACATGGTAGGCAGTCAGCCTTGGGCCTGTTGTTCCATGAGGTCACTCAATCCTACACCAGGGTCACACTGACAAAACAGTGGACCACATGGGAGCTTAGTGCATTTTATGATTCATAATAACAGTCCAAGCGATGCAGCTGAGATAAAAGGGCTAATCAAATTTCATGCTCCAAGGTGTGAGCTGATTATTGCTGGCCCGAGAGGGGATTTATTCCCTGTGGTTCTGACAGGCACAGGGGATCAGGTGCACACTGTGAGATTTGCACACTGCTGACCACTTCTAAGGGGGAAGATCCAGGAGACAGAAGGCCCAATGCCAAGAAGTTCAACTTCTGTTGTGTCTCAAATCAAGGACAGGGAAAAGCCATGAAAGACCCTCTACAGGAACGTAGCTTGCTGAGAAAGATAGATCTAGATTAGACATCATGTACTTGGAGAGAGCCTGAAGTACTTGTGTGCCAGATGCTCTGTCCTGGAAAGGACAAAGAACCTTAAAGATCTCAGCTCCTTTTTAGGTGGGGTCTTATAGCCCAGGCTGACCTTAAGTTCACTATGTAATTCATGTTGACCTTGAACTCCCGATCCCCTTCTTGAATTCTGGGAATACAGACAAACATCAACATGCTCAAAAGCCAAAGGTGTTTGTGGGCAATGCCCGGAATGCAGGGCCTCAAGCACACAAGACAAACTTCTATCACCTAAGTGGTACCTCTGCACCCTTAGTGGTCTCAGCATTTGTGAAATCAGGATGACAATATTGCCTACTTCTTGAGGTGTCTGATGAGTAACTTGATGTTCTGACCCAAACCCTTAAACTCACAACCTGGGAGGTTCCAAAGTCCAAGTGGGAACTCTGGGGAACCAGCAATTTTTAGACTCAAAATAGTAGTGTGTAATTAACAGTTTTGACTGAACCAGCTGTGTACAAATGGATCCAAAACCTAAAGAATTTGAAGGGAACTCCAAACTCCAAAACTCCTAAGACTACTACTAGCCTTTTGATTTCTAAGGCAATCTCGAGACTTGCATTATCAAAAAGCGAGCTGATAACAGTTTGGCACCCCCAAATTTCTTTTCCCAGGCCACCTGGAATATGTCTACAGAAAACAGATACCTGATCCTTCCAGGAGCCAGTGTGGACAGTGAAAAGTGAACAACCCCTGGCAATGACTTACAAGGTTTCCCCATTTCCAGCATGTTCCCAGGCTCAGCTTAGCTGAGCTAAGTCTAGGCTGTCTCTCCTAGTGTTCGCCTCAAGCTCACCAGAGGATGCTGGGGCTGAGACCACTCGTCCTATGCACAAGCCGACTCCTCCTTCCTTCCCTGAGCATCACCACCCACTTCTGGACTTTGCATCAAATCAGTTCACCTCTGCTCTAGTCTTCCCCGATTCCCTCACACCCTCACACCACAGAACTCTCTCAATCTTCAGAATGCTTTTTAAGTTTTTGTTTGTTTGTTTGTTTGTTTGTTTTACCCAGCATCAATACTGTGCATGGAGATTATTCTCACCCTTGCTTAGATGATGAGAGACAATGCATTAGAAGAAAGAGATCTGATTTGTGAGACAGCTACTGGTGTTACCACTGATACCAAATGGATTTTTGGGGGGTTCTGTTCCTTCTTTAATACTTGGGGTCCCTATCTATTAAAATTAGGAAATCAAACTTTTATCGAACAATTTTGAAGATTTAAACATTATTTACAAGTCATTTGGCTCACAAGGGGTGTTTTATATGCTGCTATTTATATTTATTTTTACATTTCTATTTTATGTATATGAAGTCTAAGTTAAGAATAGAGTTGAGCCTCATGAATTTTACATTTTTCACAGATTAGTTATATAAGTAGCTATGAAATAATTATAACTAAGGATTAAGGTAACATTTGAAGTAGGGTCATTTTGCTTAGTATTACCAAATTATTGGCAAAAGGACAGTAAGCTTCTGTTTATGTCCATAGTAAGTATCCTCCATTTAATACCAGATGACCAGTGGACCAGAAGGATCTAAAACTTAGATATCCAGATAGTGAGAATTGACATATGGACTCTGTAACACGTATTTAAAATACAGCAGAAAAAAAAAGAGCTGTAACACAGATTAAATTTGTTTATTGTTTCTTTTTTTGTTTTCATTCTCAATGGAAAAGAGAAGAATCTATGAAAGGCCCCTAAAGGAATCGGGGCAATAGGTCAGAGACCAGTGACAAGAATGTCCTTTAACAAAATCAGGTCTTCTGAGGCCACATCCAGGCATTTATTTGGAACCTATGGAGTTAGGCATCAACTGTTGTCTGACTGTCAGGGTAAGTAGGGATGCAAAAGCATCTTGCTAAGGTATGTATCCTAAACTTCCTCCAGGTAAATAGACACATGTTCTTCTCTAAAAACCAAGTAATCAAGGGGCTGGAGAGATGATGGCCCAGCACTTAAGAGCACACGTTGCCCTTGCAGATGACCCAGTTCCTAGCACATGGTGGCTCACCACCACCTGTAATTCCAAAGACCTCCTCAGGTACTAGGCATGCATTATGACAAACACTCATACCCATAAAATAAAATCGATAAAAAGTTTAACGTTTTAGTTAAAACACCACAAAACCAAAAACCCCTCTGAGACATATAATCTTTTTTTTTTTTTTTTTTAATTTTTGGACTTCTCTAAGAATAGCCATATGATCTTTCTATACTACCCCCTCTCCTGAAAAAAAAAAAAAGACAGGAGTGTATTGCATTTCCAGATCATAAATGTGGAGAGATAAGGCTACCTTTGTATCCTATCAATCATTCCACATTTGCATCTTTTAAAAAATCCATACACCCACCAACCTGTAAGTCCTTAGGCCATTTCCCTCTTGTTCTTGATGGTTTAACGATTTCTCATGAAAACCTCTTGTGTGTTTCAGGAGAAACCGGCCTTCCCAGGCCAAGCCCCGCCCCCCATGTCCAGAGGGTGGGCTCTCTGATTTACCTTTGGGGTCTTGTATTTCTCCATCAGGCTTTGCATTGCCATCAGCCTTGGGATAGCCTCATAACTCAGCATGACAATATAGAGATCATTAAGCCTACATACTTCAGCAAAACTGCCTCACTGCTGTCTCTGCTCTGGGCTATAAAGATTTCTCACAACTCACACAGGCCCCTCAAGCTGTGGACTTGACACCCTCAGAAGGCCACTTCCAAGACCAAAGCCATTTTTTACTCAAGATCTCTATCTACAGGAGCCTCAAACTGCTGCCCAGCAGCGTTGACAGTGATGGCTCTGAGATATTACCCAATCATGGCCCATTGCTTAGATCTGATGAGATCTAAGCGATCAGATGCAGTGTAACAACCTCCAAACACAAACTCCCTCATCTCCATACACTGAAACACAAATGCCCCTCCTTCCTCTGGATTAGAGAAAACCCACAGCCTACACTGAAAGAATCCGCTCACCAGTTTATGATGGTTTAAATCAACACTCTCAGGTCACATATAATTTCCCTGAAAATTCTCATATAGAAAGACCATCTTTCAATAGACTTGGAGTCTATTGAAGTTATCAGCTTTTGATTGTCTTTGGCCAGGACCTCTGAGACTCACACCCCAAATTCCTCCTCAAGGCAGACTAGAAGAAGTTGAAGGGTAAGATTGACATTAAGATGTCAATCTTATGGGCATTAATGGGCATTAATATTTTAAAAACAAGTGATACCATCAAGAATAAACATATAAAACCTCCCAGGCTTATGTGACATTAGCCAGTACCGTTTTCTGTGGTGATATAATCAGTAGCTATAGGGCAAGCCAATCCCAGTCTCATATTCCTCTCTGGTGCCTTATGGTGGGGTATTAATTGTGAAATTCTGTGAAGCCTGCACAGACTGAATTAAGACTCCAGAGTGCTCAATTTGATATGCAGTGGCCTCTATTCTGAATTAGCACTCTCCTTCATTATCATGTCACATTACTGCCAGTTTAAATGTCTCATCCCATGTCCATATAAATTACCTCAAGCCAAAACAACCTTTGCAGTATTGGCAATATTCTTTCCAGTAAGAAACCACTAGTTGAGACCAACCATGCACAGGCTGACCAACTTGGCTGTCATCTGGGTTCGGATCCAGCAAATTTGAGTTGGTCCACCCCAACATCTATTCCATCTATAAGTTCCTGGAGAGGGTGGAGGATCCGGTGTTGCAGAACCAGATCCAGGAACAAGTCATCGCCACTGAGAATGAAAATCTGAAGTGTGGCTGTGATTGAAGCCGGCGCCCCGCCATCACAGAGCACCTCCAAGGAGCCAAAGAGACCCATGGAGGTTTCAAGGAGAGATGGCAGCAGATGAGTCTACAGAGCCCACAGTGTCCCCAGAAAAACCAGAGAAGGACAATTCCTCAGGAAGATACATTTAAAAAGTGGATTCATGATATTGGAAGGAAAGATGGCAGAACAGAGCCAGGTGAGTCGGGGGAGAATGGCAGAACTACAGACAGCAATGTTGTGGTCCATGATGTATCTAGAAACCATGTAGAAAGGTCAAGGAAGGTTCTTGTGCAGTGCTACTGATGACCGCAGACACCGGTGAGAATGAGAGACATAGCTTCTGTGACACCCTCCAAAAAAGAAACAGTCTGGACAGGGAGCCATTGAAAAGAACTCTTAAAAGTTGAGATAAGGATGCTGAAGCAAAGCTCTTCACAGTTGGTGACTTCGGGTATGGGGGAGCGCGGTGGCAGGGGGATCGGGTAGGGAAAGGAGTCAGTTATCTTTAAGGGGTTGGCCCCTGGGGGTTGACCATGCTCCTGTGAGTATATGGGCCACACAAATGGGACTTAGTGGGGTTTTGTGAGGGAGAGGTGCAGGGGTGGGAGAGTGGCCCTGGGTGGATGGGAAAGTGAGTGTGATCAGGGGGCATTGTAAGCAACCCTATAGGTGGAACAACAATATGAACTAACCAGTACCCCCAGAGCTCGTGTCTCTAGCTGTATATGTAGCAGAAGATGGCATATTCAGCCATCATTGGGAAGAGAGGCCCCCTGGTCTTGCAAACTTTATATGCCCCATAGAGGGGAACACCAGGGCCAAGACGTGGGAGTGGGTGGGTAGGGGAGCAGGGNGGGGGGAGGGTATAGGGGACATTCGGGATAGCATTTGAAATGTAAATGAAGAAAATATCTAATAAAATAATAAAAAAAAGAAATTCCCAAGTAATTAATTAAATTATGATGTTGGAAGAACAAAAGAGAAGCCATCAACTATATACAGCTGTTCACCATGCGGCATGTGACAGAACAACTGATCTACTAAATTGCGTTTGCTTTAAGTGTGAATTCTTCAGATTGGTGCTGCTGTCGGCTCTGGTCAGAGAAGCTGCATTTTGCAGTAAGAGGCAGTTGCTGCAGAGGCTCGTAACTGGCCAAAGCTGAGAATAAGAAACCGTTGAATGCTCTGGCATAAATGGAGTATGACTATCACTCCCTCCATGGCTCAGGGAATGTAGAGGAAGAGGGAACAGAAAATGGTCTCAGAGTTGTGCAGAAGTGAGCGCACCAATGTTCTGCCATGGAGGATGGAGAAACCGGAGGCCTCAGGTCTCCCTGGGGCCTGTAGGTAATTCATGGTTATGGAGGGGGCATTTTTTTCAGTGCTGTAGCCACTGAGAAGTTGTTCATATTTCTTTAAATAACCCCTCACCCAGTCCACTGTGTGTGTGTGTGTGTGTGTGTGTGTATCCCTTAATACATTCATTTTTAAATAATCTCAAAAGTACAAAATTTAAAATATATATATCAAAAGCAAAGACAAAAAAATTAAATTTAGCCACAGAAGGTCAGCTGCTACCAGATTGGGTATCACAAATGCTAAGTGCTCATGACATGGGATGGCACTTGTATTCCCGGCACTTAAAAAGCCCTAGGAGAATAACTCAGTCCACAGTGACAAACAGATAATGAAGAAGAAGCATTAAATTGGGTTCATATGCATAAAATACTAAAACATGTGAGAGACAGCCTCCATGAAGAGTTTTAAAAGAAAACAATCGATTGATACGATTCTTGTCACTTAGCCAGTGAGATTCAGGATTGTCAGAAAGTGGCTCCTTGGAAAAATGGCTTGTCACCTCCTGATCTATCTCCAAGTTTGTCAGGAGGAAGGGTTTCTGAAGACACAGGAAAAGAAGCAGACCAGAATTGTTAAAATCTACCTAAAAGTATAGGCAAGAGCAAGAAGTCACCTGTAGCATAAACCGGGGGGCAGAGTGGACCCAGTGGTGTACTGGGAAATGTTGGGCTGTAACACCATAACTCCCAAGAAAGAAGAAAACGTGAATACACACCACACACACACACACACACACACACACACACACACACACACACTCACACACACACGGGCGTGTCATAAATATGATTTACCATTTATGTGTATATGTATAAACTAACTTCCTAAGTATAAATGTTCCTACCTTGAGTAATTTCCAGCTGTCAGTTTGAAGTCCCTGAATTTAGAGTTAGGAATTGATATAGGCCTAAGCAGTCCTTTTTATAAATAAATAAATAAATAAATAAATAAATATTTATTTATTTATTTATTTATTTATTTATTTATTTATTTAATTTATATGAGTATACTGTAGCTGCCTTCAAACACACCAGAAGTGGGTCAAATCCCATTACAGATGGTTGTGAGTCACCATGTGGTTGCTGGGAATTGAACTCAGTACCTTTAGAAGAACAATCAGTGCTCTTAACCGCTGCACCATCTCTCCAGCCCCTAAAGAGTTCATATGTGCAGATATGTAGGCATACGCCAGATTTCCCATTACACATGGGCTAGGACTACATAAGAAGTAGAAGACAAGCGAGAGTATTCCCCTTTCCTGACTCCTGCTCCTGCTCTCTGCTCCGTTAGCCTTTGTAGCATAGAAAAGGGCAGTTTGGGATCTGCTCACAGGATGAGTGGGCAAAAGACCAGGATCTCAAAGGCAGGCAGCTGCCAATTCCTGGCTTTACAGTATCAATGTGGAAACATCAACTTTCTGAGTGGAGAATAAGGTACTGATTAGTCTCATGGATAGAGCATGTCCAATCACTGAGTTGAAATTAGGTTGTTAGGACATTAAATGACTGTTTTCTATCTGGCAAGCTTTTCTGGAGATGCTGGAAAACTGAAGGATAGTGACTGTGCAAAAGGGTGGTTGCAGAGTAAGGGGAAGACAGATTGAAAAGTCAGAGGCAGTGGATAACTAGTGCAAAACAGCATTTTCCTGATACAACATAGCAGTTGCACATGTGAACTTACAGTAGTTGACAACACACAGAAGACCTAGACAAAATCAAGCAGGCAAAATTTGAGCATGGAGTGGGGAGGTGGTCAAAATGTCCTACCACTACCTGAAGAGCTTTGACAGCTGAAGGCTGCTGGAACAGGAGGAGATAGTTCCCCCCACCCCCCAGGGAGTGATCCATGAGAGGCCACCTATGCACCGATAAGATGACCCTACACTCACTCATACACATACTGACTGCTCTGACTGGACAGTGGGTTTAAAAAAGAACACAGAACTAGGAGGGAATCATGAGGAGGGCAAAGGGACTGATGAAGAGGAAATGAGAAGTGGACTTGGTTTGTGTTATTGATTGGTATTGTCTTAAAAGTCTCTGAGGGTTGTTCAGTGTATTGGTCAGAGCAGAGAGCCCAGCAGTCGGCCAAGGGTGTCTGGATTGCATGACCTGTCACCTTCCACCACATGGAGGCTTGCTTTGAAACTGAAGAATGAACAACTGTTTTCTTTGTTTATTTTTGATCAAAGGTTTTGCTATGGTGGAAGTCATAAGTAGAAAACTGAGCTTCCTCAAACTCTGTGTCTTTACTCAACCTATATCACACTTCGAATTCCGTGTCTTTACTCAGCCTACATCACTCTGATCATGCTGACCATATATCAGCATTATGAGATTCTCTGTAAAAAAAAAGAGCAAAAACTGATACTGTACAAGCTACGCTGTTGCTGCATAATAGCCGGGTACTAATCTGTAAGATATCCCTTCCCCCACATTCATTCTCCCAGTGCTAAAAAACAAAACAAAACATTATCACCAGAGTTCTTGACATGTTGCTCTTTATTCATCTAATGGCAGATCACATAATATAGAATTCCTTATATAAATAACAAGTCTACTTGGAGAATGAGGTTGGGATGATGGTAAAAATCAAGAAGTTGGAAGTCAGAGTGGTCCTGGTGAAATATGACCACTTATTCTCGCCTCATTGAAAGACGGCTTCTGTGTTGGAGTGTGTATTCAGTGGTAGAACAATTGCCTGGCATTTGAGCTACNCTATGTTCAATCCCAGCCCAACAAAAATAAATAACAGTAATTAGCTTCAAAAAAGTTATAATGAAAAAAGCCACTTTTTTTTTTTTTTTAAGTATTTCAAAGTTCTCACAACCAAGTAAGAACCAGGTATATTGGCACATGTCTGTAATCCTAGCACCCTGGAGACTGACTTCCACCATAGCAAAACCTTTGATCAAAAATAAATAAAGAGAATATTTGCTCATTTTCCAGTTTCAAAGCAAGCCTCCATGTGGTAGAAGGTGACAGATCATGCAGTCCAGACACCCTTGGCCAAATCTGAACAACCGTAGAGATTTTAAGACAATACCAATAAATCGCACAAACCTGCCAGATGTAAAGAACCCTAAATTCAGGTTAGACCTACAGGAGCATATTCTATACTGACACCCAGTTTATAGCTTTTTATATCTGCTGAATGCTATCCNCTGGCTCTAAAGCGACCATTTCACCTCCANCAAAGCCAGGCAGTAAAGACAGGATCACTCGAGTTTCTCCTGATTGTTGAGGGGAGAGAGTTTATGATTCTTACCACAAAGTCAGGAGCTACTCATCTTGATAACCTCTTCCTCAAATTCTGTGTCTTTACTCAGGAACTCTTCCTTCCAGCTCTCCTGTGGTGAAACCACTAAAGAAAAGGAAAAGGGTGTGTGTTTTCCACACTGCTGAACAGATACTTTGCTCCTGTCCGGGTGCTTGTCCTGTGGGGTGTGTGTGTGTGTGTGTGTGTGTGTGTGTGTGTGTGTGTGTGTGTCCTTAGAGCTTACCTCCTGCCCTGGAAAGAGCCCATGCAAAAGGGGAACAGCAAGTTGACAATCCGAGAAGAAATGATTTGCTAATGCTTGCTGAGCATTCAANGTGTAACATCGGAGAGATGGCAGNGTGTGTGTTCCTCTGGCCTCAGAGGCAGAACGCAGGATGCTCACATTGAATGCCATTGCTTCCCTTTCCATATCCATCATAGCTGTCACTTTGACTCCTCCGCCATCTTCCTCTACCTCATCTCAATCCTTTGAGGATCTTGGAACATTTTGAGCANTGTAAAATACCAAGATCTTCATAATGATATAAATACATATACACAATTAGATAACCCTCCCTATCTTTAATGGATTTTTTAAGGGGGTTCCTATCTCCATCTACTAGAATCTATAGACCAAGGTCTGTGGATTCAAAGTTTAGAAACCCTGTTCCAGACAGGTCCTCCACTGCTAATACCTCTCAATAGCATCACCTTGGACCACTATCCCCTCTTCCCCCACTTCTTCCTGCCTTCCCTGACCAGCTGGCTTCAGTACATGACTGGGCCAGTTGACTTGGCACCATGGACAGATCAGTAGTTGTTTCCTTGGACTGCTGGAAACAGCTAAATTCCCTGAAGCAAACCCTTAGTTATTGATTTTCTCTACTTGAACGTTTTCATAATCCCTGATTAAATCATAAACCACTGCATCCGCCATCTGCTGCTTCCATCTCTTGAGCCAAACCTCAATTTCTTTGGGGCCCTTGAACTCAAAAAAGCAGGAAGCTCTAGAGATTTGCACTTCATTCTTTCACTAAGTTAAGCACCAATAGCCATTGAACATCTAAGTGCCAGGCACTGTTCTTATTATCAGAAATGTAAGAAAAATAAAACAGACCTCATCCTAAGTTGGGGATCTGTCTTCTCCTTCAAAACTATTGTATAATTACTAAGAATAACTATATAAGTTAAAAGTCCAGCTCTAAATATGTTATATGTCTTGTCATTACATTTTAAGGAAACTCAGTGAGCTAAGCATTGATATTAGCCTCATTTTGCAAATAGGACTATCAGAAAGTTCAAGGAATTTATCCAAACTGGAGAGAGGTAAAGACAGGATGTAACACTAGACAGTTTGATTAAAATACCTTTAGACTCAACATCCCTGGTTATAGTTACAAAGCAGAGTTAGAGCCTTTAGCACCACTGAAATGTGAACAGATGTCTCAGAAAAAAATCAGTTCAGCAATCTGCATGTATTTAAGTAACCCCGGGGGTATCTGTGGTTGCCAAGAGACTGAAAGTCAGCAGGAATGTAATCAGAAGGTATTGACAGCTTTGTTAACCAGAGAGGGACTGAGGATCCTGGCAAGAGGATGATATGGATGAATAGGAATGTGAGACTCTGGATTACAAGAATCAAACTGGCAGTCGGTGAACAAAGGAGCCCCAAGTTATAAATACATGCTTTAAAATTATATACATACTTCTATTTGTAACTTTGGTAGACACGGATTATTTTTGAGGTTAAAAAAAGTGAAGAATATAAAACATAGGTACTAAGACGCCTGACTAGTATGAAGAAAATATTTTTTAAACTCTATTTCTCATATTGGCAACTTCCAAAAACCTCTGTTCTACCAGAAACTCAGTAGAATCCAGGGCTGGGGGGCATTGAGAGGGGCAGCGGCTCCTCCAAGAGGACAATTCAGTGTTTTACAAAGAAGTCTAAGGGTTATATAATTTGAGTGACCTTCCTTAAAAAAAAATTATTACTATCAAAGTTAGATCTTGGGTATTAGAAAGGGCCAGAAGCAAAAGGTATATTGGCTTTATAGCATAAATGACTCTGCCCAAGTGGGTGGTGGAGTCGGAGTGGTGCTGCTAAGACATGTGGCTAATACCCAGCTGTAGTGACAGCTCTGACTGAGAGGCCAACCTGGAGACCTTTGCAGAACAGAGAAACTACTGGAAGGCATTTTGATAAAAAAAGATGCAGAACAATGGTGGGGGCTGTTGCCAGGGAAGCTTTGAGCAATCCAAGTCTCCAAGAAAGACACACAGAATTAATCTGAACAAGAGACCAATATTTGCTTATTAGTCTGTCAGCTTTTAAAATGAAGCCAGCTAGTGTCTATAGTACCCATGTACAAACTACAGAAAGCCACTTACATAGGCAGGCAAAATGGAAAGATGAATCCCATTTGACTGTGTTGATCCAACTCTCCAACCTGGGTGCCTGCACTTGAGTACTAACTAGGGTATGGCAGCCTGGTCAAGCTTTGCGGCAAAGGAGAAAGAATTCCTATCTCTTTCTGGGAGATTTCACTTGCAGGAAGAAATGCGAGCCAGGGGAATGAAAGGTGGATGGGAACCCCAATCCATCTTCCCAGTGAGGCATCTCTATGCAGTTTGCAATCCTCTCTGTCCAAGAGGCAAGCCCTGCACCTAGAAGCTTGGCTATTTTATAGCCTCCCTAAAAGAACCTACAAATGTACAGTTCTTTGACTCAGAAACTCCACTTCTTAGAATCTGCCTTATGAAAACCAGCAGTGGGAAAGATAACAACATAGGTAGAATAGAGTCTGCCCATTGTATTTATAGTATAAACAGAAGAAAACAACAACAAAGCCATCTGTATGTCTAATAATAGAAAACTAATTAATGGACTCGTGGTTACACCTTGGGACAAAATATGCTGTGTGGTCCTGCTAGTTGGAGGCTGAAAGAAAAGAAGGAGCTCAAGTTCAAGGGCTGCCCAGACTACTCAGTGACTTCAAGACTATCCCAAGGAGCTCAGAGACCCTGCCTCAAAACAAAATGAAAAGAAAGCTGGCTCCATATAGGTCTTTCCTAGCAAGCTCAGGCCTGGGTTCAATCCTCAATATTTAAAAAAAAAAAACAAAAAAAAAACAAAAAAACAACAAAAACAACAAAAACAAAAACAAAACAAAACCTCAAAAAACTGGCATTTAAAAAATGAGTCCAGATGGTGGTATACATACCTGTAATTCCAGTGCTGAGGCTGAGGCAGAAGGACCAGGTGGCAGAAGGCCAGCCTAGACTACACTCATTTCAAACAAAATAAGATCAACAAAAAGGCAGATTGTTAAGTCGCATACCATGAAAGACCAGAAAATACAAAAATGTTGATAAGTAGTTATCTATGTGGTGTAGAATTACAGGCAATTTGAATTTTGTTCTTTATGCTTCTCGATGTTAATTTTTATCCTTCATACATGGCACATCACTAGTATTATTACAAACACTTTAGAACTGTATACAGACTTGAGAGGCAGAGGAGAGATGGGAGCTGAGCGTGAACACGGTCTTGACCTCATGGGCATAGTACTCTCACCTCATTGATTTCCACTCCTTTCAAGTCTGTGCCCTGGGTTGCTTGGGTAGGCTGTGCTTCGTTACCCTCCATCCCACAGTGATGGATGGCTGTGGAAGGAACTGCCTCTGGCTACCACTGCCTTTCAGAATAGCTCCACGTGCTGAACACTAAGACAAAACAGCTTGGGGTCACTAAAGATCCGCCAGAGAAGGTAACGCTGCTACTAGCTGCTACTACTACGAGCTGGACTGGAACAGCTAATTGACTTAGCTACTTGCTTCCAGATTTATGGAATGCCACTTCGGAGTAATTAAATTTACTGAACTATTTCCACGAGATATTAACTTTAAGTAATCCTCATGAAACATAAATTAAGAGCTGGGTTTGGGTTTTGTTTTGCTGTTTTTCATTTTGGGATCAGTAATTAAAGATTATTCAATTATGATAATGCGTTTCTTTTAGGCATGGTTTTGTGGCTGAAGCCTGATGAACACTATGCAGCCTGGGTGATATTTCATGTTTTTAATTGTTTGCTTGTGTGTGTGTGTGTGTGTGTGTGTGTGTGTGTGTGTGTGTGTGTGTGTGCTGGGGATCAAACCCAAGGCAAGGACTTTACCAATGAGGTATAGATACCCCCAACCCTTAACAATAGGGTTACAGTGCTTAGCGCTGTAGTACACACTTGAAATCTTAACACTTTAGAACAAAGATGGGAGGATTAACTCATTTAAGGCCAGCCTGGGCTGAATGGAGAGACCCTATCTTAAACAAACAAACAAACAAACAAACACTCCTGTAAGGTTCCAAATGAAGGAGTTACTGTACAGATATGCCTTCTCAATGCATTCCCTCGACATCATCTTTACATGCTCGGTTGTTTTTAATCCCTGGGCTCAGAGACAGGTATCTTGACACCATGGATGTAGTGGCCTGGAGCCTAGTACACCCTGGACCACTCTGGGGGAAAATCAGAAAATACTTTGAGTTTAATCATTATAGTGGTGACCTACAGTAGCCAGAGGGGGATGTGAAGGCTTAGAACACCAGATCCCAAATCTTCCCCAGGCGTTGAGGAGAGGGGTCCTTCTGTGTCACACGAACAGGATTGCATAGTCTGACTTGGCTGCTTCTCTCCCCAACCCCTCTCGCCTTGGGCCTCTCCCACAAAGTTTATGGAGTGCTAGATGTTGCTGTGCATAACATCCCTGGTGAGCATGTAATCAGCACTCCTTCTGGCGAGTACTTAGCAGCCACTGGAGCAGAAGGCAAATCCAGATACAAATTGACAGGCCGGCGAATTACAGCTCCTGGCTTTGCAGAAGGCACAGTGTTCTCTGCAGTCCAAGTTCTTGCTCATGGGATCCAGAAGGCTGTGAAAGAGGTGGCAGAGGAAATAGGCTTCTAAATGAAATGAGGTTTGATGTCTTCCTAATTTTGGTGACTTTGCTTTGTTAAGCCTTAGTTTCTTTATTTGTAAAACAGGGCTGTTAACTACAGGATCCTTGGAGGGTACTGTGATACTGGCAAGTGTTGTAACTGTCAGGAACAGGCACAGAGGTATCCATTAGATTCTCTCCCGCAGTTATCCAATGTCTCCTGCATCGCAGTCACCTGAAGCCCCACTGGATTAGGAGGCTATATTTCTAGGTTAACACACACTGGGATGCTCAGAATCTTCACTGTGTGGGCCTCTCTGCTGGGTTACAGCAAGGCATTTGGATCTTTCCGGAGCAGTTCACTCTGTCTCTTATGACCTCACTTTCAATCATATATTATTATTCCTACCATCTTATTCCATTCATCAGAAGCATGTCACTGTGACCGTCTGTACTTGTAGAAAGGATCACTGGGGACCACCTTGAAGGCTGGTTTTCCCAGGTTTCAATTTCAATAATTTCCATCTAGCCACTAAAGGACCCAAGAATTTCGTTTTGTCTGATTCCCCATTTTAAATCTCCTTATGTAGCTCAGTGGCCACCAAGGCTAAAATCCCCCACTCTACACATTTCCCACTGATACACTCTCTTCAGACCAGCTTGGTCCACTTGATCCTTCTTATAGTGCACTCAATTTTCTTGTCACCTATGGCTTGGTGTTCTCTGGTTCTACACAGTGATGCCAGAAGGCAGGGGGTTCCAGGGAGGCAGGATCATTCCAAGTGCAGGATCAAAGTAGCAGTGGGATTGGGTGCTAAGGAGTATGCAGCACATGCTGTTAAGATTCCTTGGATTCACACACACACACACACACACACACACACACACACAAACACAAACACACACACAAACACAAACACACACACATATGGATTTTTAGAAACTTCAGCTGTGCTATCAACTGTAAAAAATATCCCAGTATATCATGCTGGGTTGGCATAGTACAGAAATTAACATCCGTATTGGTCTAGAAATATTAAACTTAAATTCTTCCATTTGTTAAGGGGTAATGAACTGTATTAAATGTGTGAAATCTTATCTATATGCATCTGATTACAGAAATTAATAATGTATTCTCTAAATAATTGAGGGTGGAAAAGGATCCCTCAAAGGCCCTGGAGCAACTGAAGCAAGTAGCTCAACCAGAGGCCAGGCAAAGTCAGGGACTAGACAAAGCTGGGAGTTGGGGATGAGTGTGTAGCAATCACAGGCTACTAGCAACAAGGACAGCCTAGGAGCGAGCTACCTGTGGGCCACGTTCCAGCTGCTTGCATATTTTCCTGCCCTCAAGAGAGCCAACCCCAAAACACCACCCTAAAACGCCAGCCAAGATCATCCTGAAGTGTGAATGCGAAGCCCAGACAGTCCTAGTTTCTTGGCAGAGACAGCTCCTCTAACACAAGCTGCCCTCAACCCCTCTTCCAGTAAGCAAGCTTTCCTGGCTCATTATAATGTTGGCATTGCCATCCACAAGATGAAAGTTGCCTACAACAAAAATAAACATAAAATGGTTATGATATACACATCTCTGAGGACCAAAGTGTCCATCATCACAGATGGCTTATTCATCTCTGTGTAATGAAATCAAGATCATAATTGTATATTTCCAGCCTGTTCGCTCTCCCTGCTTGCTAAAGAGGGATCTGGCTTTGTCTGTCTGATCAGCTTCTGCCTGCTCTTGCCCTCTGGCCTTCTGTAGCTAGAATCTAGAGAACAGCAAAAGTCAGAAGAACAAGAGGGACCCGAACATGATTGAAAGAGCATGGTGTTTGAGTAGCTAAGAGTAGTGAGCGAGTATTTATAAAATGTGAGAAAAATGAATGGAAGAGGAAAGGATTCTAAAGAAAAATGTTTTCTGAGACTACGATTCCTTTTAAAACTGACCAAGAATAGCAAGTTTAAAAAATATGGTTATCTGGAAATTTCTTTTTAGTTGATGAACTTTTTTTAAATCCTGTTTTGATATTGGATCATTGGGGTCTCTGCTTTTGTGAGCATGATTAGTATCCACAGTGTCTAGAACACTGGGTAGTGTGGTCAAATAAATAGCACATACCCATAAAGCTCCTAAGACACTCTCTGCAAAGCTGAAATATAGCAGCAATGAGATTAGACAATGCACAGAGCTATGTGAGGCCAAGTGCCCTGTGAGCAGTTAGCACTTGCTGTGTCTTCTGAATTCTTTGTGATGCCACCCATGACCTCTTCTCCTTGTCCAGACCCCATATAATCTTCTCCCATTCCTCCTTCTTCCTCAAGTACCTGTGGTCCCCGTCCTAATCCAAGATCTAGTAACCCACCGGGTACCACTCGTCTTACTGCCTAATGGTTTCTCTTTCTTTGTCTTCACATGCCACCATCTCAGACCAGGACCTTATCCAAAAGAAAAATAGTTTTAATTTTGAGGGAAATCAAATACAGCTCTGAGAACAACCAGCATTGTTCTTATTTAATTTAATTTTTCTGACTCAGGCAGGCATTGACACTGAGGGACACATGCATGCACAAACCCTTTCACGTGAGCATGCACACGCATACACCAGCATTCTGAGTGTGTCAAAAGGAAAAGCTTTTGTTGGTAATATTTTGATCTTGAGTCTATATAAAAACAATCTGTTGTCATAAGAGAACTTTGGATATCATCATCAATCTTTTTCTTCAAAATTCTAGAAACAATGATGTCAAAATGCATTATTTTTTCTGGAATGAGGCAGGAGGTACTCTATGGATTTGCACTGAGTTAGAAATCAGAACAACCCCAGCAAGCAGGCAGCTCACAGAGCTGACAAACTAAGGTGTCATCAGTGAGACACAAAGTTCCAGCCCATCCTACTGCTTCACTGATGGTAACAAAACAGGAATCTCGTGGCTTCATACTGTAAATTCCAGCAGGACAAGGTAATTCTAGGCCTGCATTCGGGTCTTGGTAGCAGGGCCCTGTTGAATATGAAACATTCAATGCACCTGTTATTTTTAATGCCATTTCACACAGGGAGATGGAGAGATCCTTAAAGGAAAAATAGGGCCTAATCTTGATAGTATTAAAACAATTATAGTTTAATTATTTTCAATAAAGTTCAAAACCATTGACTGAACACCAAAGAGCCAATATGCTTTCTTACATATTGTCCCATATAAGGTTTTTGGTATGTTTTAATTTCAGTGTCTTTACCAAAAATGGGAATCTGTTTGCTGAGAAAACAGAGGGGGTTTGAGATGAATCTTGTTTATTCCTCTTCTCTGGGAGATCTATAAGATGATATCTCACATATGTCCCCAGAGGTGGGAGTTTTAGGAATAAATGAAGCAAACTTAAGAATTGTTGAATCTGAGTTAGATGGTATGTGACCTTTCCTTTTCCTATTTCCCCTAAGTTTGGAGGTTTTCAAAAGTTCCTATGAAACGATAAAACCATCTGTCCTTGGGGCAGGCAGACTCTCAACCCCTCTCACAAGTTCTTTCTCTTCCCACGGAGCCATCAGGCCACTGTTAGTGAGGCCGCCATGGTAAGTCCTAGAAGCCCTGGAACAACCACAGGACATTACACATTTCGTCTGAAGAGCTCTCTGCCTTCACTTCTGGCTCGGTCTGATTTGCCTGGGTGATGTATGCAGTTGTGATTCAGGCCTACCAGTCATCTAGAGAGGCAATCCTTCTTCAGAGGACAGCCGAGGGCATGTGAGATGCAGCCTGTGACAGGTACAATGACAGGAAGATTCATCCGCCAGATGGGGACATGGTTCGTAATGTTTTTCAGCTCCAGGGCAGGACCCAGACTCAGCAGCAAAGCTGCCCAGAGTCTGAGCCTGCAACAGAGGGGATTTGTCCACTCTCTGCAAACTGGCAGCCAGACCTGTAGGTTCAGCAGAGCCACAGGCTGAGGTCTAGCAAGGCATTCACCACTCTTGGGACAAGATCCTGTAACAATGTGCCGTGTGCAAATAGACATAAGAAAACATCAATGCTACAAAATTGCTGAGGGAAATAAGCTGGACTTACAGTATTTTGTAACATTTTAGATGTCAGATAGAGCATTAGATTTACATTCTGATATCAAACAAAGCCACTGACAGTTTGTGACTATGGGTAATATTTAATAACCAGCCTGCTTTCTTTTGTTGCTGGTGAAAGATAGGTATAAGCATGTAGAAACACTATACGGAAATTACCAAGACTGACTTGGGAAACAGTAAGTTCTCAGCGCTCTAAGAGCCACCCACGGGAGAAAATATGTGTGGGCTGTAGAGATTACAAAGGAAAAAAACTCTTTAAAATGGAGAAATTATAAAAATAGTTGGAAACTAATGGAAAGCTACTAAGAGAACCATCTGGACAATGACAGTTCTCTTAAGTAGATGTTGATCTCTCTGGACTTGCCCCTCGTTTTACAGGACATTAAATTATTTAAGTCAAATCAAAGTCTCCTGAATATTCAACAATCTCACTTCCCTAGTTTGAAAGGCTCTCAGCAATGACACACACCACCCCTGCAGAGCTGGGGCAGAGGCAACTCCATGTAGACCTCAACCCCCATGCACATACAAAGAAGCAGACAACACAGTGGCTTAAAGCGTGACTAAAAACAAACCATTTCCCTAAATTATGCTTCTTCTGTTCCCTCAACTCTGTTAAAACATTACAGCTCATTAGTGTTGTGGGGTTTCAGGACCCCAAGTCTATAATTCTCAGTTAGTGCTTGTCCCATATGCCATAGCAGGAGGACACGATTAAACCAGCCCTGCTTAAATTCGTGCCAGCTCAGGGACTTTGGGCCCAAACCAGAGATGCAGCTTCAACGTGGATGTTTAACATCTGTCTGATTTACGGCCTCCTTGCTTTATGAAGAGAGCTGGTGAAAGCTGCGGGGGAGCGTTTTGACGCCACTTACACTCATTTGTTGCAGTAAATTGTGACAGCATTGTAAGAGCAAATGTATCAGTTGGTCAGAACCTATTCTGACGCAAAGCCATCAGCAGGCTGGGAACATCACTACATACACAGGATGCAAAAGGCTACCTCCAAGTAGCGTTTAGGGCATATTTTTAAGAAGACAGAAAATTAGGAATATAGACATTAAGAGTCCCACAGCTACACTAATTGGGCCACATGATTATCTAACCATCAGGTTGTATATGACATAGACCAGGACTGGCGGGTGTCACAATTAGACTCCAAAGTCTATCAGCCATCTGCAGTGTGGAATTGTCAACCCTAATGGTCTGATTATACTTCCTGTTTGTACTATGACTTTTTTTATTTTTCATATTAAACATTTTCTCCTAACTTGTTAAATGGCATTACGGTCAGTTGTGTCCCCTCTCCTCCCTTTTCCTCTCTCCCCTCTGCCCCCCCCCCCCCCGCTCTTTCCTCTAGTTACTTACTTTAGGAATCCTCCCTTTAAAACAATTTTAATTACTCTTTGACAATTTTATACCTGTGTGTGATTTATTTTGATCATATCAACCCCTCCGTTACACACTCTCCTACTCCAGCCCCCTCTAGAACCTTCGTTTATCCCAACAATTCATCTTTTGCTTTTGTAAGCAATGTACTGGGCTGGATCAGAGCTGGACCTAGGTGGGAGTTTATTTACTTAAGCCAGGGTGAGTTACCAGTGACAATACCACTGAAGACAAATGACACTCCCTTCACCAGGAGCCATTACCTATCGATAGCTCCTTACCTAGGGGTGGGCCCCTTAGATGAGCCCACCCCACTCATGGTGAAACACTGAGGATCTCAGTCTCATGTAAGTCACAGAGCCTTTGGTTTTTCCACCTCTCTGATAACTGATGGGCACACTGATCTTTCTAAAATATCATTGTCTGTATAACCACTGTGCAGAAACCATTGGCGGATGTTTCTGCCTACTAAACACAGCCACAGCACATCTTATGGCTAATCTGCTGCATGGTCTCCTGGGGAACTTTCAAGGCCCACCAATTGTCACTGACTTTTGCTTTTTTGTCCTCCTCACTTGGAATTACATTCTCCAGCAGTGGAGAGACAGTGCTGGGGCATAATATGTACACATTAAATATTTGCTGAATAACTGAATGAATGGACCTATCCTCCTGTGTTAGCTGGCAATATGAACTATTTTGAAAGTTCAACTGGAAAGTAATTCAGTAGTATCAATATTCATTAAAATACTCATAATCTTTGACCTTAAAATAATATTTCTGAGACTGTATTCCGGGGTGATCATTCAGTAGGGAAATGATGTATATGAGGTATTACCTGTAATAATGAAATGTCAAGTGAGTTTAAAGTAATAATAAAAGAATAGTTAAAGTAAATCCTTTCAAATGAATACTACCAAGTCAACAAAAATTATAAGGATTGGCCATTGGCATGGAGCATTCTTTTGTTGTTGTTGTTTTTGTTTGTTTGCTTGCTTGTTTTTTGTTTTGTTTTTTGTTTTTGTTTTTGTTTTGAGACAGGGTTTCTCTGTGTAGCTCTGATGTCCTGGAACTCACTTTGTAGACTAGAGTGGCCTCGAACTCAGAAAACTGCCCGCCTTTGCCTCCCAAGTGCTGGGACTAAAGGCATGCGCTGCCACCACTGCCCGGCTCGGCATGGAACATTCTTACGACCTATTTTACTATTTAGTATTGAAAATTAAAGATAATACCTATTTTACACAGTAAAGATAATTTTTAAAGTACTCAATGTTGGGTGTGTTAGCATACATCAGTAATCTTAGCACGTGAGAATTCAAGGCCTGACTAAAATATGTGATGAGTTCCATGTTCATCTGCCTACGATGTGGAACCTTCTCTTAAAATATAAAAATACCCAGAAATGAAAGCTGTCATTGTGGGAACACATCCCTTTCTTTTCTTTTCCTGTGATATATCACAAACTCACAAAAGAGTGCTGGGATTAGAGGCATGAGACACCATGCCTGGTCTTTGAATACCATATTTTGAAGATAATAACCAAAAGGATCTGCTTATGAATCAGACATGGGATGCAGGAGAAAGTGAGATGGAGATGATATGTAGGCAGCTGGAAGTACAAGTCTGCAGCTCATAGGGACGGAAAGCACTGCTGTATTACCTAACGCATACGAAGGTAGACTTCCTATGGAATGAACAGAAGTGGGACTTTGCTCTGAAGCTAGTGATAGTTAGAAATCTGGAGGAGGCGGGGCCTAGGCAAAAACATCTGAAAAAAAGAACCTAGAAGAGCAGTGTCCCGGAGACCAAGGAAGAAAGGGCTGTAACAGGCCAGGAGTGAGTGTAGTGTCAAGCCCTGTTAGGAGGTCAAATGAGAGGAGCTGCGCAAAGGCTTAACACTGGGTCTCTGGTGATCTGCAGAAGGCTGGAGTGGGAAGATAAAGGCCTGTTTGGGTGTTCTCCAGAGGAAATGAAACAGAAGTCAGGACAGTGAGTATAGATCTTTTTTTTCCAGGAGTTGTATTGCAGAGAAAGGCAGGGAATAGACGTTATAATGAAAAGGAAAATTGGGGTTAAGAGAGGGTAATATCTTTAAGCTGGTCACTGTTGTAGTATGTGCCCGATGTTGAGGGGGATCACCTAGCAGAGAATGAGAATTTCTTCTAGAGCAAAACATGGGAATAGGTTCAGGGACATGAGAACCTGGGTCACGGAGGTGGGGTCAGAATACATGATCATAAAGTTTAAGCAAGAAGATGCATCAGGAGAGGCAGCGTATGTCCTATAGAGACAGTAGTGATAATCAGTAACATATAGACATTTACAAAGAAAAATACCTTCATCACCTCACTGATGTCTCAGAGTGGTAGGGCTTACTTTGGTGAAGAAAAGAAAGAAGATAATACCGCAGAGCGACAATCTTGCCTTGGACCATCCATCAGGAGGGTCAGAGTTGGAGGTCAAGTCTCTGTGAATGGTTTCAGAGAAAAATGTGGAGTGATATGTGATGCCTACTCAGAACGTCTAGAGATGACCAGAGTAAGCCAAACCTGCTAAGAAAAAATCAGAACTAGAATGTGTTGCTTTGTATACAGCAGAGGCAAGAGACAAGTGTATGAAGTGGGCTTGGGATTCTCAGAAAGAATAGATAAAATTAAAAAGAAAATTCTGATATAGACAATACTTTCTTTTTTATTAGGTATTTACTTTATTTACATTTTAAATGTTGTTCCCTTTCCTGGTTTCCTCTCTGAAAACCACCCTCCCCTCCCCCCTTCCCCTGGTCACCAACTCACCTGCTTCTTGGTCCTGGCATTCCCCTACCCTGGGGCATAGAGCCCAGACAAGACTTTCTACCCAATCTTTTGAAACTACTTGTGCCCAAAAGAGTCCATGAACTGAGATAGACTATTGGCGGAGTGCATCTTAGTGGCAGGGTGCCCCTCTTGGGACTCATTAGCCAATGTCTCCTGATGAGAGGGGCAGGTCTACACTTAAAGACCACTGGTGCAGACAATAGAGAAAAAAGGGTGGCTGTCTTCTAATCTAGATAATAAGCCAAAGAAGAGAAAACCAGGAGCCAGAAAGAACACATACCCCAAAGTCTGGAGTTACTCTGTTTTCTATGTAGTGGTCCAATTATAAATAAATGTGCTCAAGGGCCAGTCTTTGATCTCCAGTGCGGCAATAGTTAGGTAGATAGGTAGGTAATAGATAATTAGAAATATGATAGATGATTAGAAAGAGGATAGATAGATAGATAGATAGATAGATAGATAGATAGATAGATAAAGTCTACAGCATTATACTCCAAATATCATCTGGACCATGTGACAATAATTACTAGGCTACCATCCTGGCTGACAATAATCAGTGATGCTTTATGGTGGGATATATGGGCAGTGGAGCATTTGACTCTTGTCCCTACCTACCTGTAACTGCAACTATGCCACACCCTCCCCATAGCTGATGCAGCCTATGTTCACCACAAGGGGCCCAGATCTGATCAGCCAGTCTGTCCTGCAGAGTGCTGGGAGCAGCATCCAGTACAGTCAGGGAGTATGTCTTAATGCCCAGTTGAGGACCTTCTATTATTGGGAACTAAGCACTCCTTGCAATGCTCAGAGCCTCAGTATCCATGAATCTTTGTAAGCCTCTGGGTGCACACCACACATCTCCATGGGCAATTTTAACCATTATGGGAGTTCAAGGCCAGTTCATAGAACAAGTCAAGGAAAGATGCTACACTCAGCCCATTGCCTCCCTCTTCTGCCTCTCACCACCTGTTCCCAGACCCAATCCTTTTTTTATCCTCCCATTTAAATCAAACCTGATGAAAACTGAGGAAGAAATGGGAATGTCTTTATGCAACAGTGTGAGTCTCAAACTACTTCCAGTATCTCCTGTGTTAACCAAGAGGGAATAAGCTGTAGACGTCGGCTTATAGTCAGGGAATAAAGGAAAGCCATGGAGAAGAGCTACAGCTGGTGGAAAACAAGCCACGGTCGCCTCTAAGACCTAAAAGGGGGTTTTAACCCTACTTTGTGCCTGGAACTCACTTGGTAGACCAGGCTGGCCTCGAACTCAGAAATCCTCTTGTCTCTGCCTCCCGAGTGCTGGGATTAAAGGCGTGTGCCCGGCAATGCCTGATGTCAACATATTGAACAAAAACAAACAAGTTCTAACTTTTCTCTGATTCTTACAAGAGAAGGAAGGGCTGGCTCTGACTTCATTCTGCAGACTTCTGAGGTCGAGGATTGAGATTCTGCTTATCATGACGCCATACAGAAACAGGCATGGACACTCAGCCAAGCTGTGTGGAATCTGAAGGCAAGGAATGTGGTTGGCACTTTTCTCTTTGGTTCCATGGGGATAGATGGGTTCATAGTTATCACATCTGTGGACTAGTTGTTCCATGGAGAAGGAACTGGAAATGAAAAGAAATCTGGTTTCCATTTTCAGCTCTGCTCTACAGCCCTGAATTAAGTCTTCCACCTCTCTGAGACTGTTTACCACACTTGTGAGATGAGAACCCAACCATTCTGTGAGTGTGTAGGTGATATGTTGTGTAAGGAAGCCCTGGGTACCCTGAGCTTGAAGTGCTGAGTGAAGGAAGGAGAATTCTACCCTGTTTCCCCCCACACCTTCCATAAAGGCCACTAAATGCATGCATATGTGTATACATATATACATACACATATATACATCATATACATTTATACAAAGCAAATGAAGTGTATCAAGTACAGCAGCAGCCCCCCTGTGGCAAGTAGGGGGGTCTTAGAAATGAGTAAATTCTACACATCTATTTTAGAAACTCTAGAAACTCAGGAACCAAGATTTTCAGATGAGGTCTAAAATGTCAAGACTCTTGGCACCAGTAACAGAGAAAGCCAGAAGAAGCAGAGGAGGACCGCTCCCAACTCCAGGTGACAGATAGGAGGGCTTGAAAGAGAAAGAATCCAAAAGGAAATCATACCCCAGAGCCTGGGATTACTCTGTGCCTTTTGTAGAGTTCCAGTTAGACACAAAGTAGGCAGCAATTGAGTACCATCAAGAGACATTAAGGAGACATTTGCCAGTTTTCACTTCCCCTGAAACCAGATCATTGAAGAGTCAAGGCCTTACCTAGGGTTTCCCTGAAGTTAATGGGTCTAAATTCACAGTTTGTTGACTCGATTTACAGAATTTATTTGATGTGTGTCTAATCTACATTGCTCCTCTTTGCTTTGGGATTCAAGCAAGGAAAATGCCAGAAATTCCACCAGATTATTTATACTTAACATACTGCTTTATGCTCCATGTACTTTCCATCAATATCATTGCCCAATTCCAAGAAAGGAATCATGGTCTTAGAGGCAGACTTAGTCCACAAGAGCATATATGTGTACACATACCACACTCAAGTATAGATATACTAATATATATCTATATACATATCTATGTATATATATGCATATATCTTATAACTCTTATGCATAGCTAATCACTTCAAATACACCTATTTGAATAGCTATGGTGTCAAAAGATTGTTCTGATCTCAGAGCCTTACTGAGGTGTTCCCTTGCATTGGTTTCAACAACAGACATCTTGCCGAAAGTCTGTATGATGGGAAATTCCGTATTTTAAAGCAACTGGACTAGCAGAGGAGGGCTGATGTATACCTTACCAATCTCTAGACTGACAGTGGCTTGTGATGTCACATAGCATTAATACTCTGCCAAACAAGTGTGCATTGTGAAACTTCCCTTAGAAATCTGAATTGCAATTAGAGAGAGCAGGCGGATCAGTTTGAAGAACAGAAGTAGAGTAGCACACAGTTACCATGATGTGAACAAGCCCACCTCAGGCCGACAAGCAGGGAAGCACAGTGAGATCTCTTCTCTGTGCATCTCTTCTGATGTTTAGCCTTTAGTGGGCAGGGACATCGTCTTGGATAGGAACAGTGACCCAAGAGTTTTCTTTTCCTTTTCTAGGCAAATTGGGAGATTGAGTAGTGTGTGTGTGTCGGGGGGGGGGGCTGTTTTATCTAAGCATCAGGAAGAGGAACTTAGACAGGGCCTCCCACTTAAGAATGGCAAGCAGGTCTGACAACTTCTCAAGGTCCACCAAAGCGCGCAGCAGCATTCTCCTCGAATAGAAATATCTCTTTCCTTTATAACAAGGGGTTCATGTTCCTAGCACAGTTCAGAAGAAAACTCGCCCAAGAAGAACATTATTTGGCACTTGCTAAGTCTTGCTCTCTTGGAGGTCAGAATGCAGAGCACATACATGGGCCAGTGATGTGTTGTGTAAGACACGTATAAGACATGCTCCCCGGCAAGCAGCATGGGGAGACAGGCAGGCTGAAAAAGCAGTCTTTCTCAGCAGAGGCCAAGCCATCACTTCTGTGGCTTCCTTGCCTTTCAGAGGGGGACTGCTGCCTCCAGCCAGATACCACTTGAGCTAGGCAGAGAAGGCTACTGTAATCAAATCAGCTGACAGAGCTAGCACACTTGTACTCAGTGGTGTGTCTGGAAATTGGCCCTCTTCAGCTTTTAATGGGACATTTCTCCAGCCGTTTGATGATTACCAAAGATAATCAGGGCAGTTGGAACCCTGAAATGTTTGCACCCTTCACTCTGTTTGGGCCTCAAGCACTGAAAGCATTAAAGTCGGGGCCCTGGAAGGCTGTCCCCTTTAGAGTCAATGTTTAATAATTGAAAGGCGTGCTATGTCTGTGCTCATTAATTTAAAAATATTCCCTAGTCAATATTCTTAGAAATGAGCATGATTATTTATTGCTTAGTGATGAGCTGAATAAATGACAGCAGTCTTCTTCCAGTACCTTCTGTTTCCCATCAGGAATAAATAATAACACCCAGCTATTCACAGTACCGCAGCTGTCAGAGCAGTTTTAAATAATAGACATAAAGTGCTATTTTCATTTCATCAACATTTAACGTTTGTCTCTAATAACCATCTCCCATCAGAAGTTTGGGATCTTACTGTCCTTAGCTCCTTCGTGTCTTCATACTTCTGTGCTTTACTGGGAATACTGATATTTACTCTCTATAATCTTACACCTCTGACACATTCTAAGTTAAACCTAAATGCCTTTTGAATTAAACGGCTATGTGAATACTGTTCATCTAACACCTAAGTGATAGCACACAGTGACTTTCCCTTTTCTGAAGGTAAAATGCCATAACCCTTGGGTGGGACACTTGGAGAAGAGCATTACCAAGATTGAGCTCAGATAGCTTCTGCATCTTTGTACTCCAGTTTGGGCACAGGACATGACTCATCACCCAAAACTTCGTGATGTCTGGTTTTCCAAGATATTTCCAACTGCTTTTAATTTTTTTTAAGACTTTATTTACTTTAACGTGAAACGTGAATATGCCTGATACCCTCACAGAGGCCAGAAGAAGACACTGGATTCCCCTGGATCTGGAGTTACAGACAGTGGGGAGCCACCATTGGACAGTGGGAACTCAACCCAGGTCCTCTGCAAGAGCAGGGAGTGATCTGAATTGCTGAGATATCTACCTAATCTTTGGCTTGGGGTGGGGGTGTGAAAGAAAAAGTAATATACTGCAAAATAATCTCTTTCGACCTCCTATTGATAAAAACTTGATGGAATCTCCATTTTGACTCAGAGGTGACCTCAACTCCCTCTTGTTCCCTGTAGACTAACGCTTCTCCTGGCAGGCCATACCCACCACCCTGGAGTCTTCCTTTGCCACTCATTGCCTAAGACACATTGTTCCTTTGCTGATGACTTTTTTCCCTCCCCACTTTGCTAAAATTATTTTCTTGTTCTCCCAGGCAAGTATTCTGAGTCCCTTTAGGGCTAAAAATATATTTTATCCTCCCACTAGATTGACAGTTTGGCAGGATACAGAATTCTAGGTCAACTGAAATCCAGGTCAACACAATTTCCCTTAGAACTTTACAGCAATGCTCCATGGCTTCTAGCATGCAGCAGTGCTGACGTCAGCTGGATATTTGTTAGACAGAATGCAGGCCACTTCATTTGCTACTTTGTTTTACTATTGAAATTGTTAGTTTCTTCTGTTTATTTTGGCAACTCAAACTCTGATGAAACTATTCTTAAGCATAGATCTTTTCACTTTCCTATGGTGCGGTATTTGACCAACCCCATCAAATAGAAGATCTGTGACTTTTATTGACTCTTGGAAATTTTATACACACACAACCTATATCATAGAGCATAAATCTCCCATTGGTTGTATGCTGAGCACTGCATTGGTCTTTTGCTACTTTAAAATGTATCATTTTCTCTATTTTGTTAGAGTGCCTTGACTTTGTACTTGATAATGATTTTTAAATTTTTAGCCAAACGTTTTTTTTTATTGCAACAGATAATGATGAGATAATCCTTTATTATATCCATCCATCTCCTCACTCTCTCTATAGCTGAAGGGTTCTTAAGTTCATCTTCTGTGTTCTTAAATATCTAGGCTTTTTCCCAGAGAGACACACTGGTCTTCTTCCTACAGAACTGTAAGCTCTGTGTGTCTGGATGGGATATATCTGATGACAGTTTTTGTTTGGGAAGGTCAATGAGGAACAGTCTCATGCTACAAGGAAACACGACATTCTCTGGGGCAGCGATACATGCCAAGACCGTGTTGCTCTCTACGCATCTTCCCTTTCCTTAGGGAAGCACCTGTTGTTGCTGTTGCCAGTTGGGCTTAGATTCTGGTCTAGCAGCAAACCCAGGTCACTAGTGGTTCTGTAAGTGGAGGCCAAGGAGAGGGGAGCACCCACTGAGCTGTACAGCTCTAAGGGGAACACCCACTGAGCTGCGCAACTCCATTCCAGCAGCTCTTCCTTTCCCAGCACCCTGCTGCTTCTACCTGCTAGGCCCAGAGGCCCAGAGGCCAGAGCCTCTTAACCCCCAGAGAAGCTCACCTCCCTGCAGGCCCCACTCCGGTTCCCCTGCTTTGCTCATTCGACAGGTTGTAATTTGCCTTCTTCTGAGAATTTCTTGAAATGTTGTGTTCATCTCCCCTACTGAAAACTCTCCCCGGAGTATTTTCTGAAATCAGCTTATTCCTTTTCACCTTTGTCCCAGCGCTTCCTCTGGGTCTCATGATGGGGGAGCCTATGAATGAACACAACTCTGGCATCTTGAGTCAGAAGCCTTCATTTATCTTGAGATATATGAATATGACCAATGTTGCTCTGCCTGCCCCTAGGGGACATCAGTGGAAGTTGCCTGAAGAAGATAGCTACACCAGCAGCTGTATGGCAGCATGATAAATGGCAGAGTTAGGAGACCTGAGATGAGTCCCCGGGAGTCACTGTCTGCAGAAAGTTCATTAATAACTGCCAGAAGAGAGGGGGTTAATTTCTAAAACCAGGTAACAGAAGCTCATCTCAACACACACAACAGATAAATAAGGAAATATAGTTTATGTTGTAGTTAGAGTTCTTTGAAAATTGGTTTGCATAGAAGTGCTAGTAAAGTTCAAATGGGAATCAGTCTTTAAGGCATAGGTTGTTTCCAGGGACAAATCTGTGCTCACTACAAACATTTTACCTGCTATTGAAAGCCTCGTCCCAGGTAGAGGCAGGAACACAGAAGTCACTGATGTTTGTTAAGACTCTACTCCATCTTGGGAATTTTATGCATCTTATTTTGTTTAATCCTCACAAAAATTCCACTGGGATCATCCATCCATCCATCCATCCATCCATCCATCCATCCATCCATCCATCCATCCATCCTTTCAATCAATTCCATGTAACTAACAGCTGGAGTATACCAGGGTTCATGTTAGGCAGACATTTGAAATGCATTATGCATTAAAAACACGCGCTGCACGTCTTGCTTAGTGAAGGAGACAGACACTAAATAATAACGCAAACGAACACAGAATGTTGAGTGTTGCTGAGTACTATATGATGTCACAGAACATCTGAACAGGAATGGAGTAAAGGCAATGGAAGACATACCTCAGAAATGAAAGTCTGGTCTGATACCCAAAGAAAGACCATTAAGTAGCTATAAAGGAGAGAGGATTTAGTCCAAATATTTCAAAAGATAATAACATGCATAGGTCCTGAGGCAGAACAAGGGAAGGCATTTTTAAGTTTATGAAAGAATCATCATTTGGAAGCTACTATAATAATACTTTTCAAAGAATGATCTTTGGTCAAATTAAGCAAGATTTTTTTGTTGTTGTTGAACAGGGCTAGCTCCTTAAATTAGGGCTTGAGAAAATAATATTGAACATGGGAAATAGTAGGGTTTATACAGCAAAAACAAACAAACAAGTGTGTGCACGCGCACAAACACACACACACACACACACACACACACACACAGCACTACAAGGCTAGGGAGTTCCCAAGGGTTTTCGGCTACATGGCAAAACATTTCAAAATTACTTGTCAGAATAAGTGTTCTGATTATCAGGGCTGAAGTCAGGGTATATAGGGTGTGGAATATGTCAAATTCCATAATATGGGTCTAGACCTGGTCAAACCGAAATTTTACAGAAAACTGGAACAAAGTTATTTTGATCTTATAACGGATGACTTATAATCTTAAGATGGAGTCAGACTGGTCCATCACAACCAGGTGGCTTTGAAGCTCTGTGGGAGTTCATATAAGCTTGGGATGGATGAATGGATGGATGGATGATGGATGGATGGGTGGGTAATGGATGGAGGGATGATGGATGGAGGGATGATGGATGGATGATGAATGATGTATTGATGAATGATGGATGGATGGATGGATGGATGGATAGATGATGGATGGGTGAATGGGTGGATGGATGGAGGATGGATAGATGGATGGATGGGAAACAGAATGTTGATGAGAGGGAAGGGAGAGATGAAAATGGACTCCCAGGATTGGGATTTAACTATTGGATAAAGAGACTCTCTGGTAGGAAAGACTGAAAGAGAATCAAGGTTTAGACAAGTGAAGGATTTGAGTCTACATGTGTTTTAAATTCTCCAGAGACCTCTGGGTTTAGCTGTTGAGCAGGAAAGTATACTGCAGATAGTGGGGTGGAGAGGGGTAAGGAGTTGGGGGTGTGTGAGAGAGGGGCCTGGCTGAGCTCCTCTTGAGAGCAGAACGGCAAGGTCTGGAGAAAACCTTGAAGACCCCTGTCCATCTATCTGTCTCACTGTACACCTCCATGTGAGCCAAGAAGCCACCCTACTAAGAAACCATCTATTTTTGCTGCTTTTTTTTTTTTTAACTTTATGTGAAAACAGCCTGAAGAAATCAAAACGTACCAAGTGGGAGGCGACAGGGAACAAGAGGTTTTCAGGTCTTCCTTTGTCTGGATGTTCAACAGGTATTTATCAATTAAGAAAATTTAAAATCATGCTTTTTTGTTATTTTATTTATTTACATTTTTTCCAAATTCTTTTTTTTCCAATTTTTATTAGGTATTTACTTCATTACATTGTAAATGCTATCCCAAAATTCCCCTATACCCTTCCCCCCCTGCTCCCCTATCCACCTACTCCCCCTTCTTGGCCCTGGTGTTCCCCTGTACTGGGGCATATAAAGTTTGCAAGACCGAGGGGCCTCTCTTCCCAATGATGGCTGACTAGACTATCTTCTGCTACATATGCAGCTAGAGACACGAGCTCTGGGGTTGCTGGTAAGTTCATATTGTTGTTCCATCTATAGGGTTGCAGACCCCTTCAGATCCTTGGGTACTTTCTCTAGCTCCTCTATTGGGGACCCTGTGTTCCATCCAATAGCTGAGTGTGAGCATCCACGTCTGTGTTTGCCAGGCACTGGCATAGCCTCACAAGAGACAGCTATATCAGGGTCCTTTCAGCAAAATCTTGCTGGCGTATGCAATAGTGTCTGTGTTTGGTGGCTGATTATGGGATGGACCCCTGGGTGGGGCAGTTTTTGGATGTTCCATCCTTT
>NC_034596.1:73129305-73173284 GCF_900095145.1 Mus pahari
TTCTGATGATGCCAAGTAACCTTGGTTTCTGTTGCTTCTGTTCTTATGCTTGCCTCTTGCCATTTGATTATCTCTAGTGCTTGCTGCCCTCAATATATCTGATTGGAGCCTGTCCTTCCTATAATCTCAGTTGATTCAGGACTTTTCAGAGTCCAAATTTCTCTGTGATTCTTTGATTGTGGGCTCCTATGAACCAGAGATCCTGGGTATGTCTGAGTTCAAGCTCCTCTGAGATACTCAAATACTAGTGTGACCCAGCTCTTGTTATCCTGGGGTCCTAAGATCCTGGGCATGTTACAGTGCATGGAAGTGGTGTCTCCTCTGAGGACCGTGGAGTTGTCTGGTCTACCAAGGTAAACCTGAACTGATTAAAAGGAACCTGAACCTCTGGTCAGGAAAGGCTCTGGTGTCCTTGTTCCTGCTGTCACAGGCCCATCACTATTGGATTGGAACAGCTGTTGTGTTCCACTCACCAGTGATCCTAAGATCACTTGGGCAGTCTGCTAGGGACCGTGGGGGTGTCCGCTGAATCCGTGCCCTAGGTGACCTGGTGCTGGTGCATAGTGGAAGGGGCTTGTCTATTTATTTACATTTTAAATGTTGTCCCCTTTCCCTGTCTCCCCTCTGCAACCCCCTATCCCAACCCCCTCCCCTTTGCCTCTAAGAGGGTGCTCCCCCACCTACACAGTCACCCACTCATCCCTTACCCCTCTAGCATCTCTCTACAGTGGGGCATCAAGCCTCCACAGGACCAAGGGCCTCCCCTCCCACGGATGCCAGATAAGGCAATTCTCTGCTACATATGTATGTAGCTGGAGCCATAGACCCATCCACATATACTTTTTGGTTGGTGGTTTGGTCCCTGAGAGCTTGGGACACGGGGTGGGGGACAGTCCAGTTAGTTGATATTGTTGTTCTTCCTATGGGATTGCAATCCCTTTAAGCTCTTTTAGTCCTTCCCCTTCCTAAGGATCAATCTGATGGTTAGTTGTGAATATCTGCATCAGTATTAGTCAGATGCTGACAGAACCTCTCAGGTGACAGATATACCAGGTTCCTGTCAGGAAGCACTTCTTGGCATCAACAATAGTGTCAGAGTTTGGTGTCTGCAGATGGGATGGATCCCTAGGAGGGGTCATCTCTGGATAGCCTTTCCTTCAGTCTCTGCTCCATTTTTTTGTCCCTGACTTTCCTTTAGACAAGAACAATTCTGGGTTAAAAATTTTGAGATGGGTGGGTGGACCCATTCTTCAACTCGGGGCCAGGCCTAACTACTGGAGGTGGTCTCTACAGGTTCTCTCTCCCCTTTGTTGGGCATTTTGACTAATGTCATCCCCGTTGGGTCCTGGGAGCCTCTCGCTTCTCTGGAGTCTGGGACTTTCTAGTGGCTCCCCTAGTTCCACATCCCCCACTGCTACAGATTTCTATTCATTTTCCTAACCCTCTGGACTTTCCTGTATCTTCCCATACCTGATCCTGCCCCACTCCTTTTTTCCCCTTCCCCTTCTCTCTCCCTATAAGGTCCTTTCCTCCCTTTACCTCCTGTGATTGTTTTGTTTCCCCTTCTAAGTAGGATTGAAGCAGCCACACTTTGGTCTTCCTTCTTGTTAAGCTGCATATAATCTGTGAGTTGTATTGTAGGTATCGTGAGCTTTAGGCTAATATCCACTTATCAGTGAGTATATACCATGTGTGTCCTTTTGTACCTGGGTTACCTCACTCAGGATAATATTTTTTTAGTTCCATCTGCCTGCTAATTTCATGAAGTCATTGTTTTTAATAACTGAGTAGTACTCCATTGTGTAAATGTACCACATTTTCTGTATCCATTCTTCTCTTGAGGGTCTTCTGGGTTGTTTCCAACTTCTGTCTATTATAAACAAGGCAGGTATGAACATAACAGAGCATGTGTCCTTGTTATATGTTGGAGCATCTTTTGTGTATATGCCCAGTAGTGGTATAGTTGAATTTTCAGGTAGAATGATATCCAAATTTCTGAGGAACTGCTAGTTTGTTTTCCGGAGTGGTTATACCAGCTCGCAATCCCTCCAGCAATGGAGGAGTGTTCCTCTTTCTCCACATTCTTGTCAGCATCTGCTGTCACCTGAATTTTTGATCTTAGCCATTCTGAGTGGTGTGAGATGGAATCTCAGGGTTGTTTTTATTTGTGTTTCCCTATTTACTAAGGATGTTGAACATTTCTTTAGGTGCTTCTCAGTCATTTGAGATTCCTTAGTTGAGAATTCTTTGTTTAGCTCTGTACCCCATTTTTAATAGTGTTATTTGGTTCTCTGGAGTCTCAATTCTTCACAGAGGTAAAAGGCAATTCTCAAATTCATCTGGAATAACAAAATACCCAGGATATTGAAAACTATTCTCAACAATAAAAGAATTCTGGGGGAATAACCATCCCTAACCTCAAGCAGTAGTGATAAAAACTGCATGGTATTGGCACAGAGACAGACAGGTAGATCGATGGAATAGAATTGAAGATCCAGAATAAACCCACCTACCTATGGTCACTTAATTTTGACAAGAAGCCAAAATCATCCAGTGTGTGTGTGGTGGTGGGGCACAGCATTTTCAACAAATGGTGCTGGTTCAACTGGTGGTCGGCATGTAGAAGAACGCAATTTGATCCATGTTTTTATTTCCTTGTACAAAGCTCAAGTCCAAGTGGATCAAGGACCACTACATAAAACCAGATATTCTGAATTTAATAGAAGAGAAAGTGGGAAAGAGCCACAGGGCACAGGGGAAAATTTCCTGAACAGAACACCAATGACTCAGGCTCTAAGATTAACAATTGACAAATGGGATCTCTTAAAATTGAAACGCTTCTGTAGGGCAAAGGGCACTGTCAGGAGGACAAAATGGCAACCTACAAGTTGGGAAAAGATCTTTAACAACCCTAAATCCAATAGAGAGCTAATATCCAAAACATACAAAGAACTCAAGAAGTTAGACTCCATAAAACTGAGCTTTTTAAACACAGGTTTCAAAGTCTTTCATCTCATCCCAAGGATGAGAAAGCCACTCCTTTCTCACATAAACAAGCCTCATGGGGCTGCTTGGGAGAGTTAGAAAAATCCATTCTTCATTGGAGAAGTCATTGTGCACTCAAGTTCTGTTGCCTTGTTATTTTGTTTTTTCCTTTTACTTTAATATCTGTCTCCTGTTAACATGTAAGATATGAAGAGAGAATTAAAGGCAGTGGTGGACAGCTTAGAGGACTTCGACCTAAAACTTCGGTAATCCTGCCTCCCTCCCTAGTCTACACCCCCATCCCCCACCCCATTCCCACCCCACCCCCACTTCCCTGCCATGGTTACAGGAGTGAAGAATTTCCTGTGATGGAGATTTCACCTGCATGGTGATTTTCATTAGTCTTCTGTGAGTTACAGGAAACAAACTCACAGCTGGCCTCTGGGCGTCCTGTAAAGCATCCTGTAATGACTTCTGGCTTATGAGGCAGCTGCTAGTGAATCTCTAGGGTGGCATGGTGAGGTGCAAGAGGCCAGCTGCAGAGCCCAGTTAAAGAGGCATTTAGACTGACAAGCTAAATGCTCTGGGGGGATGGTGATATGCGGTTCCTGGGTAACCCAGAAGTCCATCTGGCTTTAAGGGCAGATTTTTATACTTTATAAATACATGTATTTGGTCTTTTATTGTACATTACAAACAATGTGTATACCAACATGTATACTTTAGTATAGCTCTGATCTCAGGTCTGGGGAATTTCCTGTAACTTCCCAATTATCTTTTGAGGAGCTGTTTATTTTTCAAACATCACTATACTTCTAGTCCCCAGCCATGTTAATTCGACCTCTTATTCAGCAGTGGCCTTGAGCTCTCTGGCTTTGGTGTTTAAGACTCTTCAGTTAGATCTGAAAAATAAAAACTGGTAGTATAAATAGTGGTTATTAATCTCATCTGTGATGGCTATTCTTGGTTGTCAACTTAACTATATCTGGAATGAACTACAATCCACCTGTGAGCTACTCTTTGCTTGGTTTAAAGTGGGTGGATCCACTTCTAATCCAGACCTTGGAGGCAGAAAGACTCACACTTTTCATCTGGATCTTGAGGTGGGAAGACACACCTCTAATCTGGGCCACGCCTTCTGCTGGAAGTCTATGTAAGGACATGGAAAAGGGAAGTTTTGCTCTTTGCCTGCTTGCTCTCTCCTTGCTAGCATGTCTGTTCCTTCACTGGCATTAGAGTCTATGTATGTGGGATTCCAGTGTCTACTGAAGACTAGCTAAGTCATCTAGTCTCTTGAACCAAACAACTTCTGGATCCTTGGACTTTTAAATTCATAACCAGCCATTGTTTCATTAGTTGGACCATTAGCCTGTAAGTCATTCTAATAAATCCCATATATATGTTCATATAAAATATAATTATAATATGAACTATATTATACAACAATATATAATTTAAATATAGATAATTAAATATAATAAATCATATATATATATATATATATGAGAGAGAGAGAGAGAGAGAGAGAGAGAGAGAGAGAGAGAGAGAGAGATATTCATTCTATAAGTTCTGCTACTCTAGAGAACCCTGACTAATACAACCCACAACTTCTCTGCTTAAGGAATTAACCTGAGTGTGGGTGGGAGTTAGCCTATGTCCAAACCTCTCTTCTAAACATCCCTCCTCCCCTTACCACAGACACAACTGGATTATACACCTTGACAACAAGTCAGAAAACAGCAATGATGAATATTCACTGAGCACTTAGTGCTAAGGACTATGTAGAGTCCTTCACACAGATTATTTCATTGATTCTCACAACTCATGGAAGCAATCATTACTATTACCCCTGTCCCACGTGCTAGGTAAATAGACTCAACAAGACTAAGTTTTAGCAGTAAGTGGCACCTGGCCAAGGACACAGAGGAAAACACAGCTCTAAATGAACCACCAAGGGGAGCCTCCCAAACACAATTTCCTCCAATTCCAGTAACAATCAAAGCAGCTTCATGATCGGTAATCAGCATTTGATAAACACAGGCTCATAAAATAAAATTGAGCCTCTAAGCTCATGGTGCGGGTGCTCCAGTAATTTGTGCCCCTGCCAGAACAGCTTTCTTCATAAATTATTTTAAGCATTTATAATACAACGTATATCCCTGTGGTGATTATTCTGTATACAAGAATTCTCATGGACTTTTCCAGCATTTTTGTTGGAAATGTAATGTTCACACAACAGTTACACAAATCTTAGTGTATTGCTCTGGATTTTCACAAAGGGGACACACTTGGATATTGACCCTAGGACACAGAAGTAGAAGCAGTCCTCTTTCTTATGGCTCTCTTCCCCAGTGTTAAGCTATTACCCCAAATAATATCACCATGAACTAGTTTTTTGTATTTCTGAGCTTCATCTAAATAGATTTATATGTCATATACTCTTTTGTTTCTGGTTTCTTTTGCTCAACATTACACTTGTGATTCTAAATTGCAGATCTTTCATTTTCATGGACCAGTGAGATTCTATCATACTTACATACCATCATATATACCTATTCAGTCTACTCTACATGAACATAGTGGATATTTCTAATTTGGTATATTAGAATGTTGCTAGGACATTCAATATCCTCACTTGCCTATCTTGATGCACAATCTCCACATTTCTAGAGTGGAAATGATAAATGATCGGGTGTGCAAATCTTCAACTTCAGCAAGTGCTGCGAAACCATCTTCCAAAGCAAACCTGTCAGTTTGCACGCCCACGACGCACGTCGAATTTGTTTTAATCTAGGAACAAGAGGCCCACATTGTCAAACACTTTACTATAAAAAATAGACACTAATATTAATTTATTTTTGTATAATTTTTAGAAACTTGGATTTTTTTTAATGGAGAATCCATTCAGTTTTCCCCATTTTTTTATTTGATTTTCTGTCTCTGTTTACTGTTTGGCAGGAATTTGTCATATATACATATTACTTTCTGGAGTGCTAAAAACGGAATAGGGCCTTCTGCATATGCAACACATGTGCTGCCCCTGAGCCACAGCCCAGCTCTCTCTCCATATTTCAGATATGGGTGCCATAAAACAAATTCCCATCCTATAAATACTGTCTCACTCTTATTGAAGCTTTGCAATGAACAGAGTTCTCTGTTTTCTCCAGTTTATCACCCTTATTCATAGTTTAGCTTTTGATAAACACTTGTCTGCTTCAAGGTCATGAAAATGTTTACAAAGTTTCCTGTGTGTATTCTCAAGACCTTGTTGGTTTTCCCTTCATATTGAAAAGTATAATCCATCTGGACTCTTTTACATATAAGTACATTCGAGGCAAATATTCATCTTTTCTATGTGGAAAATATAATTGTACCAGTATTGTTTATTGAAGCATTCATTTTTCTGCATTTTTCTTATATGAATCAGGAAAGCACTTGTCTGGGTTATTTACAGACCTGATCACATTTGGCACATTCACCTTCCTCACTCTCCTCTGCTTCTGGTATTGCCTCTCGCTCACGGGTCTACCCATCTTTATTAGGTTCCTTGTGATTACCTTGGGCTCCTCCATATAATATAAGCTAGTCTTCTCATACCAAGTTTATTAACTTGATCACATCTCTAAAATCCCTGCTATCATTTAACAGACTTGCAACTTTCAGAGATTAATACAAGGACGTGGGAAAGCAGTATTGTGTCACCTGCCCCAGCACTAATTTGAATCAGTACCTTTCTCTTTACAAATGAGCTAAAAGTACCCAAAATAATTGGTTTCTAATTTGGCCGTTGGTTTAGATTTTATCTTTAAAACTATTGACTAAGCTGTAACTCTTAACAAATGGCACTTGAAACACAAATCAGCTCCACATGAGGTTCTGAGCCTCCAGGACGAGAGGCAATCATCTCAGATAACCTTCAGACCAGTTACTCGGACTTCTCTTTTGACTGACAGTCGAAAGAATCTATACTGTCCTCTGGTGCTGGAGAAAAGGATCATTTTGTCATTGCTAGCTTATTTTTTTCTAAAAGTGTTGGATCACACACTTCTACACACAGCTCCATGAAATTACAAAGTAAAGAGCAGATATCCTGTGGAGTACAGAGTTATCTGCTTCTCAGCGGACTGCCCCATCCTCCCACAAAGCATTCGTCTGTTGTACGAGGACGCTGACTTCTCCTCCTAGGGCTTGCTTAGCCTTTGCCCATTTAGGACACACTTACATAAGCTTCCTACTCTAAGAAGATTATTTCCTACTGCTACCTGGAGACCTGAAGTATATTCTTTAATAAGATAAATAAACTAGCTACAGCCATCTAATCATTGCATAAGGAATACCAGAACTGGAGTGGATGAACATCTGATGCTCCATCTCTCCCTTATGTCTCCAGGTAGCTTGATGTGGTTCATGTTCATGACTCATGTTCCTCACAGCCATTCAGGGTTCTTCCAGCCTTGAGGCTCTATGTTACTTTAGTCCTATTTTCTCTTTGCAGTCACTTGGAAAGAATGGAAAAAAGTTTACATAGGACAGGACTTCAAAATCAGGCCTAGAAGTAACAGGTAATGCTTCTGTTCATATGTGACCAAGCAGATTTGAGCCATTTGACAATACCTAGTGAATGCAAAGGAGTCCAGGATAAAGAAAACTAACTTGTGAGCCTCAGCAAGAAAAAAAACATCTGGAGAACAGATATCAGTTTACACAGCAGTGATAAGCTTATGTTGTCTAATATATGAGATACACCATATGATTATACTAATGATATACATGTTAATACATGTCACTGACATACCCAGACAGTCTTTCAGAACAGGAATTCCAGTGTTACTTTTTCTAAAACTGTGTGCAACACAGTACTTGCCCAATAAATATTTGATGAGTGAATCATAGTATATCGAAGCTCAGAAAACATCCTTATAGATCATCTAATCTAAAGCTTTCCTTTTAAACATGAAGAATCTGAAAGCCAGGGCCACTAAGCAGGGATAGGACCCATTTATCTCATATCCCAGATTCAGGGAGATGGTCTTTGAAAACTAACTTATCCCAATTTCGCAGTCAGGTGAGACTCTTTTTGAACCAGCTCGTCAGAAGTTGCACATCTGAACAAGTGTTACTTGCCCCAGTGAGGTCTCCTTGGAACTTTCTATTCAAGTCAAATGCTGCTGCCATTAAAAAATTCATGGGGCTTTATTTGAGGGGTTGCTCTCAGAGCCTGTGGCATTTTTTTCTAGCATTGCATGAGTGGTGGGCTGGTAAATATATTCATCCTTTGAAGATATCTTTGATTTTGAGAGATATTTTAAAGATGAAAATGGAATGTAGATGACCGAGATATGCAATACCAATGGGGTGGGGCTGAAATAAAAAAGCCAAGTGAGACTGTGTGCTGTCATGACATACAATCAGAAAGACTGTTTCCTTCATGATTTATCAACCAGCTTTGGGGGGACAATCTCAGAAGAGACGTGTGGGCATTTTGAACATTGTCATCTTTGAACAATGTCATCATTGCAGGACTAAGTTCATGAAGTCCTAAGGCGACAAACTTGAAGAGAAATAGCAGTTTTTGAAATGTGTGTGTAGCTTATGTGACAGAAATGCTGATGTTGCAAAAGCCCACGTCAACGTCTTAGTCCTTAAAGTTCTACTAAGAAACTCAGAGGAGTGTGTAGCTCCATAGTAACTCCTGTCTGGAAACCAGAGGCAGCATGGAAGCAAGGACGCATGATTTTAAAAGGGAGATAAGACTTTTACATTTTTAAAACTTATGCACATGTGTCTGTTTATGTGAGGGTTTGGGCACTTGAGTGCAGGTGCCCACAAAGGCCTTGAAACCTCTAGTGCTGAAGTTCAAGGTGTCTGTGAGCCACTTGTCATGGTGCTGACAACTGAACTTTTGTAAGGGTAAGCCCTCTTATCCACTGGGCCATCTCTCCAGCCCTGAGATAAAAGTTCTTGAAGGATAACGGTTGGTGATCTGATTGGTGGACTGTGCTCCTGCACCTGAATCGCAGCTTAAGAACTGGGGTAACTCTGAAGGTGTCTGTGTACCTTGAGAGGACCCAAGAAGGAAACTGCTGCTCTGTTCACTGACAAATCCCAGGTCAGAAGAGACCTTCCTTCTCTAGTGACAAAAAGCAAAAACAGCAGCTTCTGCAGTCAGTAACTGTACTGGCTGTTTTTGTGTGTCAACTTGACACAAGTTGGTTTTATCACAGAGAAAGGACCCTCCCTTGAGAAAACGCTTCTATGAGATCCAGCTATAAGGCATTTTCTCAATTAGTGATCAAGGTGGGGAGGGCCCAGCCCATTGTGGGTGGTGCCATTCCTGGACTGGTAGTCCTGGGTTCTACAAGAAAGCAAGCTGAGCAAGCCAAGGAAAACAAGACAGTAATCATTACCTGTTTCTCCACAGCCTCTGCATCAGTTCCTGCCTCCATGTTCCTGCCCTGTGAGAGTTCCTGTCCTGACTTCCTTTGGTGATGAACAGCAATGTGGATGTGTAAGCTGAATAAACCCTTTCCTCCCCAACTTGCTTCTTAGTCGTGGTGTTTTGCGCAGACATACAAACCATGACTAAGACAGTAGTGTTGAAAAATTAGACACTCACATGCAAAAGAACAAAATTAGACCTGTGTCTTTCATCAAATACAAAAAAATAATTGGAAGCATACAAAGGATTTAAATTTAAGGCTCAAACTATGAAACTACTAGAAGAAAATATAAAAATATAAAAAAAAGCATCCCTGCAACATTGGCGTACATAAGTTTTTTGTTTGTTTTTTTGTTGATGTTGTGGATTTGTTTTGTTATTGTTGTTGTTGTTTGTATTTTGTTTTTTGATAAAACCTCAAAAATATGGATAATCAACCCAAATGCAGACAAGTAAAAGTCCTCTACACAACAAAGGAAAGGACAGGACAGGATGGGGGATTCATGACCTAAGAAAAGCAACTGAAGGGAGAAAGTCTTTTTGTTCAACTTCAGGGACTTCAGTTAATGAATCAAAGGCTTGGGCCTGAAGAAGGGAAGAAAGTCATGGCAGTGTGGGTATGTGGCTGAGGAGATTGTTCACCTGATGACAGTTAAAAAGGCGCATGCATGAATGAGAGAGAGAGAGAGAGAGAGAGAGAGAGAGAGAGAGAGAGAGAGAGAGAGAGAGAGAGAGAGAGAGAAAGAGAGAGAGAGACAGTCTAGGACAAGACCCACCCTTCAAAGGTACACCCTCATTGGTCTATTTCTTCCCAACATCCACTCAAGTGTGAGCTCACTGGTGGTGACATCACCACACTCAAAATCCAATCAGTTTTCAATAATAATAATAATAGCCAGCTGGGGGACAAGCCTCAATACACGAACCTTGTTGGTAAATATTTCACATTCAACCATAATACAAAATCTGATAAGAATTTAATATCCCAAAGACATAGGCACTCTAGCTCGATCATTTAAACATTTAAAAGCATGCTAGTAGTTAAGATGGCTACTATCATCCAAAAAATAAATTGAAAGATAAAGCATTGGTGAAGATATATTAAAAAAATAAGTCATGTATATGCTATTCATAGGAATGTAAGTTAAAACCATTGTGGAAAACAGTACAAGAGTCTCTCCAAAAAATTAAAAATAAAACTAAATATGGCCCAGCTACCCTACTACTGGGGTATGCACAGTCGATATGCTGAAGTGATCGCTGTACTTCCGTATTTATTTTGACACTGTTGACAATAGTCAAGATATGAAGTCAACCTAAGAATCCACCAAAGGATGGATAAATAAAACATGCATATGCACAGTGGAATGCTCTCCAGTCAGGAAAGTAATGAAATACTGTATTTGCAGCAACATTGTTAAAATTGGAAATCATTATGGTAAGAAAAATAAGCCAAGTGCATAAAAGCAAGCAGCGGACAACCGCATTCGCACATGAGCCCCAGCAGAGTCGTGTTGTAGAAACTCAGAGTGAACAAATGACCACCAGACTCTGGGAAAGAGAGAGGAAGGAAATGAGGAGCGCTGACCAGTGGGTTCGCCATTTACAGCCGGGAGGTTAACTTGAGACATACTTTCACATAGTAGGGCTACTAGAATCATCAGGGAGGTACTCTGCATCTCATAGTGCAAAGGAGAGAGTTTTCTAAAGATCTGTGTCACAAATAAATGATGCATATTTAAGATAGGATTTGCTCTTTGGACTTATTTGGTCATTAACCCATGTATTCATGTACCAAGCCTCATATTGAACTCAGAAATGTGAATAATTCATCATATATATATATATATATATATATATATATATATATATATATGCCTTTGAAGATGGTTTATAAATCAAAAGAGAGAAAACAACCCTGGAGCCCTGTAACGATAAGTATCTGGGGCTGTGCCTTCAATTACACTGTTAAGCTGGGGAGGGAGGGAAGTCAGAGTTCAGAATTCTTGTTTTCATTTTATACCTCTGTATAAAAATGTAAATATCATTCTCATTACTCTATGCTCACACCTGGCCTATTTTGAGAGGCTCAACAGCATTTCCCTGATGATCCAATTTCAACACTTTTCAATGGCATAATTACACTCTTTTGGTAAATTACCATCTTGTGCAAGGGCACACACAGAAAGAACTGTGAGCATGTGGGCATGCACTCCCCAGGGAAGTGGTGTCCTGCTGTAATGGGTATCTCTTCGGATGTAAACATCTATTCTAGCAGTGGGAATGTGTATGAATATGTGATCACAGAACAATTATCAGAGGGTTCAACAAAGACCCCAATGTAGAGAAGTGTTTGCTAGCCTCCTGTGCCCACAGCTCTGCACAGAGGATAAAGCTCACTATGATTCCCCTGCCTCTGTAATATCCTCTCCTCTTCCCAGCCCTTCAGGCTGGGCTATGATGCTGCTTGATGTGGCATTTCCAAGAAAGTAGGAGATGTACAAAGACAGTGGTTAGTAAACTATCCAGCCACACAACCACCAACCCTCTCTGTCCACATCTAGCAGTGGCTCTTTGTGTGTGTGTGTGTGTGTGTGTGTGTGTGTGTGTTATACATGTGTATATGTTTTCATGTATGTGCATATATGTATATATATGCATGTGGGTGCATGCACGTAACACATGTGCATAGAGGTCAGATGTGGCCATCAATTGTTTTCCTTAGTTTCTTTCCACCTTATTTATTGAAATGAGGTCTCTCAGTGAACATGATGCTGCTCCCAATTCAGCGAGGCTGTCCAGTCAACAAGCCCTCAGGACCCTCCTACCTCCATTTTCCCAGCACTGGGATTACAGACACTCATAGACACACCCAGTTTTTTATGTGCTGCTGGGGCTAGAAAGTCAGTGTAGCAAGTACTTTGCCAACTGAGCCATCTCCCCAGCCCCCATCACTCTTTTTAAGTTATTTTTTCTGTTGGCATCTTAGACAACACCCAACTGGAAAGTGGTGAACCATGATATGTAGTCTCTAAAGTGCAGTTATTTACAAAAATCAGCCTCAAGGGAGTTCAAATTTCGTTTTTCCACAGTTACTTCCAGATAAAATCATCTCTCGTTAGCCGTCAAAAGGTTCCTCTGCCTGCCATTTCTGCAGACTTCACCCAGGATAAGCTGGGCTCTTTCTGAGTCCATCTTTAAAGTTAATAAAGTCTCAGCCATTGGAATTTAGCCTTCGACTTTGCTGAGGAGGCTGTGGGAAAGAACTAGAAAGAACTTTCCAGTCTATCAGTGCTTTGGATTCAACAATTGCTAACTAGAACTAAAGGCTGTGACCACACAGTCATGTCAGCAGCCAAGACCAAGGGCTCAGAGAGCCAATGTACTTCCATTTTTCTCTTTTAAAGGAGTAAGTAGGATTATTTAGAATTGGAGCCCTTTTTTAAGAAAGGAAGGAAGGGAGAGAGGAAAGGAGGGAGGGAGGGAGGGAAGAAGGGAGGAAGGGAGGGAGGCAGGAAGGAAGGAAGGAAGGAAAGAAGGAAGGAAGGAAGGAAGGAAGGAAGGAAGGAAGGAAGGAAGGAAGGAAGGAAATAAAAATAAAATAACTTAGAAGTACATAAATAGATTCTCTTGAGACCAATACAGCCCATACAGTATAACAATGCCAAGTCTGACAACTAAGATTTCATTTGTTTCTGCCTTTGGAAAACCAAACCCCTAAGGGGCCTGATTCCAAGGCTCATTTGTTCTTAATAAGCTCTGTTCTGGGGCCCTGTCAGCCTCTAGCTAATGACAACCCTGCCAGCAGCTGGAGCAACTGGAGTCCAAAGAAGAGTGAGGCTCTAATTGAGACACAAAGTGTTGGCTCTTGTCACCATGTGTTAATGTCCAGAGCCCACATCTTGCGTTTTAAAAGTTCTTCCATGATGCTTCTTCAGCCTCCTAAGAGAAAACATTCACAGCGATAATCGGAATGTCACTGGGTAGAGTGGAAGTCACAGGTGGCCCCCCTCCACCATCTCCAGATCTCTCAGAGAAATGGTTTCTGGCCTACCGTACACAGAAAGAGCCTGCCCATCTCATGCTCCCCACTGACTGTCTCCTGATCATGATAGTCCTTATCGTTAAGACAAGTTAAGGACACACAGAGATGTGGGAGCTTCTTCCACAAATGAATCCAGAACTCCCATATCCAAGACCTCACAAGGACCCAGAAGAGCAGCTTAGCTGCAATAAACCTTGTCCAGGTATCTCCCCTGGATTCCCAGACTCAGTAATTCAAGTGCCTAGCTGCTTTTGGTCATGGTATTTACCAAACATCAAATTAACATCATCTCGCACTGGTGAATAAACAAGTGTTAACTGTAGCACGATAGATAAGACAGAATAGTCAAAGTGAGCTCTCTGCCATTCACTGGTTCCGAGAAGGGCCCTGCCTGTGACTTTGCTTTGGCTCCTGCTGGCTCCAGAAATCTACCTGTGGTAAGCATCTCTGCAGACCTTTCCCAGGGTTCTCTTTCAGCTCAGTTGCCTTAAAGTCACATCATCAGAAGAAGAAACTTGGTTTTTTGTTTTTTGTTTTTTGTTTTTTTTTTTTTTTTTTAGATAGATAAACTATTCTTGTCCTGGTACAGCAAATTGTAAGACACATTTTGTGCATTTAAGGAACACTGACAACCCAGGGTTACACTTGTTGAATCAAAACAGCAGTAGCAGAAGATAAACATCCCCCCCCCCAACTCCTTTATCTGTCATCTTCCAAGACAAACATACTTTTATAGACAAAAGAAATTCCCTCTATACACTTGACCTTGCTATTTAGTCAGTTATAACTACAAATTAATACACCACATGCTACGTGCCAGCATGCGGCAGAAGGGCAGGAGGGAGAAAAGATCGAGGGAACATAAAGGCAAGTGTCTGTCGACGGAAAATGAGCAGAAAGGGTATGGCTAGGAGTAACACTCAGCTGTACATAATTCTACCCAACTAAGGCAGCCCGAGTGAGTCCAGCCTTCCCAACACATCAGAAGGAAACCACAAACCACAAGAACTCACCCCCATCTGCAATCATCAGCTATATATGAATACACACCAATAAATGTGCATAACCGGATAGACACATGTTAGCACACGTACACACAACACAATTCCCTCTTACAGTCTGTAGGGGCTCACAATATTTCCTTAGAGCAGATTTATAAAAGTCCCTTCCTCTGGGGAACCAAGTACCAAAATGTCCCTGATGTGAGCCAATGCTTGAGCCCAGAGCTTAGGCTGAGTACCAGCCTTGGTCAGTCCCCTTGCCCGCCCTGCCCAGTCTAAATCACAGTATGAGATCTGGTGCTGTTCAAAAGCGTTTCCAGTAACCTAAGACCACCTGCCCCACCTTCTCCTGCACACTGGACTGTTAGCATGTAGAGCTAGCTCTATGGTGTCAGGATCTTTCATAGCCAGGAGCCACATTCCTATACTAGGTTATCTATTCTTTTCTATGTAAAAGAAATAGGCTTTCAATTTGAACAGCATCCGGCTAGCATCCTATGCAATCCCTCCTAAAGCTTATCTAAAATACTTACACCTATAACTTCCAAACACTAACAAGAAAAAATATTATCAGAACACAGGAGGCATTTTTATTAACTACAGAGAGCTGACCCTGGAAAAATGGCTGTATTTCTCACTTTGTTTATCTCTTCCTAACAACTAAGCTAGCAGCAGCAGCAGCAGCAGCAGCAGCAGCAGCAGCAGCAGCAGCACATTTAAATCAGTGTGTGGCATGCATGCATGCATGTCTGTATGCATGTCTGCTGAAGTATATGCAAATGTATGCATATGTGGAGGTTCCACATATGGGTATGTGATATGCATGTTCACATATGTACATGCAGGTGCACATGCACGTGGAAGTCCAATGTTGACATTGGGGGTCTTCTTTGATAGCTGTCACCAAGGCAAGGCCCCTCAATCTAATCCAGAACTCACTGATTCCACTAATCTGGTTGCTCTGACTAGCCTCTGCCTCTTCCAGTAATTTCCCTGTTTCTGTCTTCTGAGTCCTGAAATTCCAACTGGGCTGCCACCCCCACCTAACTTACGTGGGTTCTGAGGAAACAAACATGTCTTAAATATTTGTTCCACGGTTGTTTAGGTGGAGAAGGATAAAACAAAATTGATATTCTTTAAAACTACATGTCTCGTTTTTAATATTCAAAGTAAGGAGTCTATTAGACACAATGCTGGGGCTTTAGGGCAAACGTCCTGGTCCTGGCTCTGAGGTCCCATCAGACTATTGTAAGCCAGTCTCAGAGCTGAGTAAGAGAAAAGCAGGGAAAGATATTTGACCAGTGTCACCACCTTAAAAGAGGAACAGATAAAGGGTCCAGAGATCTCAAGTCCATTCTCAGGGGCATTGACAGGACTTTAGCATTGAGGAGAGGAAATCTGGGACAGTGCAAGAGGAATGCATGATGAAACCGTCTTGCTCCAGCTTGGTCCAGTTGGCCATTATTTCTGTTCCGGCTCTACAAGGGCGATCCCCAGAAACTGTTACTGCTGTGACGGCTTGCAAGGTGTGAGCTGGGTTCTCATAAGATGATTGCTCCTGCCCGGAAGAGGGTGGTCTGCAAAGTCTTACTGTTCCTGGGGCCCAAGGGGATTGAACCTGTATGACAATGGGTGGAGACTGTGTTGCCTTCTGAAGATCCACAGTAGGACACTGTGGAAGCTGACGGTGAGGTGTCCCAGTTACTCTTCTCTTGGTGCCTTCAGCTTTAAAGGGATTTGAGAGATCGGACATCACTAGATCCTAGATCTACAGTCCTTGAGTGAACAATGCACCTATAAGCAGAGTTAAGCAAGCAACAAACCCAAAGTAAAGAAGACGGACACAGAGGGAAGCGGAGGTTCCAGGCTTTTGCCCTGCTTTTAGTTATCTTGTGGGCACAGTGAGGAGGCCGTGGCCTCCTGTTTTGTTTTGTTTTTGAATCAAAAGCAATTTCTAAGTACCTGTTAGAGATGCCTTAAATTAACATTTTTAACTTGCTGAAATGCCTTTAGAATCAAGGATTTTGATCAGTCCTAAGTGAGTCTGTTGTTCAAATTCATTAAGAAGAGATAATGATGTCTCAGCTGAAGGTTTTTTGCATCCTTTTCCTCATTTTTGTCCCAGAAAAATAAAATGTCTCATTAAATTAGGTTTTTCTTTCTTCATTTTAACTTTTCAAACCAGAAAATTTCTTCTCGGGTGACTTAGTCTGTCCTGTGTTGTTGCTGTAACACACCACCACTGTTCAAGTAAACCATAAGCAGAGACATGAGTTTGGCTCACAGCTCTGGAGGCGCGGAGGTCAATAGGCCTGGGAGGATCTAGCCACATGGGCACACAGCAGAGGTAAGCCTGTGGTGAGAGTGTGTGCCAATCACTTACCATGCTTGCTTTACTTGCAATTTTTGTTGTCTTGTTTTTATTCGTATGACTGTTGGATTAGTATCTCTCTCCTCCAGTCCACCCCAAGCACCACAGGATACATTTGTCCACCATTCAGTCTCTTGTATGATAAGACATAACTGCTATTCAAAAATGGTTGAAGAAATTTACCAAATTAAGGTGACTCAATAAAACATTGCCTACAGCAGCTTCAAGAAACTTTCCAAGAGATTGTTTAGAGCTTTCATTTAATTGGCCATACTTCACAAAATTTTATTTTAAAATTGTAAGACTGTATGTTAGTATTTAACTGTATGTTAGTGTTTTGCAGAGTATTTGAAAACTGCCTACCCAACACCACACATGCTCAAAATATCCTCTTCAATAACAGAGATAGGAATACTGAAAAATTGGTAGGTATTTTTCCAGAACTTCTTTTGTACCTTTACATACTTGCATATATACTTTATATATATATATATATATATATATATATATATATATATATATATATATATATATTACTGAATACTTAATACTAGTCTGAAAAAATGAGGACAAAGAGTCCTGGAGAATTTTTACTCAAGAAAGCAATATAAACTTTTCTTACATATCAAGTATGTATATGTGTGTGTGTATCTTTATGCATGTGTGTATGTGTGTATTTATATGTGTATATGTGTGTGTATGAGTTTATATGTGTGTATGTATGTGTATATGTATGCATGTATATTTATGTGTGTGCATGAGTTTATGTACACATGTATGTATGTGCATATGTATATGCATATGTGTGTGGTGTGTATGTATGTGATTATATATGTATGTGAATTATGAGTATGTGTGTATATATGTATATATATGTAGGCATGTATGTATATGTGTGTATATATGTATAGAGTATATTATGTATATATATATATATTCATGTATGCATAAGTATACATATGTATGTGTATGAATGTATGTATATATGTATGAATATGTATATATATGTGTGTGTATATATGTATGTATATGCATATGTACTGCTTTAAAGTCCACACAGGTCTACTTTGTAAGCACTAAAGAATAACAAAGTAGATGCTACTTATTGTGGGGCCTTTTTTTATTTTTTATCATTTTATCTGTACATTTCATGTATCCATGAAAAGTGTTTTTGAAAATTACTTCATCAAAGTAAGATTATTTTTTAAATATGGCAAAGAACCTATGGGTGTCCGACTTCATTTAGAGTCTGGAGTTGTAGGTTATGTTTTCTTAAGGGTTCTGTGGTCAGAAATCTCGCCTCTCAGCATTTCACACTATCTTCTTTTTCCCCTTTCTACATCTTTCAATTTGTCAGGAAATTGGTGTCTTAAACCCTTGACAGCAATTATTAATTTTGATTAGTAACATCATCAGATAATAATGTTATTTTAGTCTTTACTGATAACATCAAATTCATATAGCGAGGATCCTAGCCTGGAAGAATTGCTAGAAAAATCTCTGCTTTTGTCCTCCAGAAAACCACAGCTGTAGGAAGAGTGCATTGTTCATGTCATTGTCAGGGAATTTAGATAAGATTGGCTGCTTTAAAATCCACAGTTTTACTTTTTAAGCATTAAAAAATGACTAAGTAAATGCTGCTTATCATGGGACTTTATTTTTATCATTTTTATGAGTATTTGGAAAGTTATCTCATTATTAAAGTTTAAAGTTTTAAAATAAATATGAACTACGTTTTAAAATAAATGAACTATGTTTTAAAATAAATGAACTATGTTTTAAAATAAATGAACTATGTTTTAAAATAAATGAACTATGTTTTAAAATAAAAACATGAAAATACTCAGTTGCTGTGTCTCATTTTTTTTATTGTATTAGTCCATTATGTGCTGTTATGATAGACTACCTGAGACTGGATAATTTATTAAGAAAGGAGATTAATTTCATGTAGTCTTGGAAAGTAGAAAGTCTAAGACCAGAGGCCCAAATCCATTGAGTGCCTTCATGCTATGTCAACCATGGCAGAAGTAGGAGAAAGGGAGGGAAGGGGGAAATTTTAATTCACTTATGGGAAGCGATTCTCATGATAATTAACCCTTCTCAAGGGAACAGTTTTAGTCTCTTTTACCCCCACAGTCCAGTCATCTCTGAAAAGACACACTCCTCAATAATGCTGCCATGGAAATTAAGTTTCTAACATCCTAACTACCATGTTAACCCTAATACACAGCAGGTACTAGGGACAGAACACACAAGGCAGGCTTTTTTTGTATTATTTTGCATGATACAGTTGAAGCTTTCTGTAAGTTTGACCCTTTTTGTTGCTTTGTTTTCACTACTGTTGTGATCCGGCTCCTTTGATAGAATTTTAAACTTGTCTGAGGCAATGTTGCTCTGTTTCTTTCTTAATATTATTTGTAGCTTCCATCTTCATCTTAACTCATCATGCCACAGTTCTGTGAACTCCTCGAGGCTTTTTGAAGAAAAACTTTTAGCTTCCTTGATCCGTGTACTGTAACTTCCTTTTTGCCGGTTGTCTATTTTTTTTTTTTCTCCTTTGTCGATTGTTTTCTTTCTTTTATGTTTCAGGGAGTCTATTCTCTTTGTAAACTTTATAATTTATAAGCTCACCTTGTGTTACAGAGTTCTTTAATAGGAACATAACAGACTATACATTTCCTTCAAGTGTCACATACATTGAAGATGATTAATTTCCCCTCTGCATATCAATAAATACCAAAAGGTTCATGATGATTCAAAACACAAAAGAATCCTGTAAGGAATACTTGTAATCTGTACATTGTAACAGTTATAGTAAACACAAGCTGTTACAGTCTAAAGCTTATCTCAATTTTCCAACAATTTCTGAACTAGAAGCCATGGAATACTAATTAGTGCCAATAATACTGTGCGTAGCCTGAGTGTGGACTCTGCTTTAAGATCTGAACACAAAGACAATGGCCCAACAGATTTTCTCTGTTAAGGCAGCAGCTCCATGAATTTGGTAGACAACCTTATCTTATGCTTGGGAAATTAGTTTTCTGGGTCTATTCCATGCATATAAATGTACATATATTGATATACATCAATCTTTAATAAAAATGTGCCTATTCAGTTGCTATGTTTCTGAGGCAATGCATATGTTTAATAGCCATTATTTCTGACATTTGAATTATTTAGGAATAATAAAATTCACAAACATGCAGGGCATAATAGTACATGCCTTTTATCCTAGAACTCTAGAGGCAGAGGCAGACCAGTCTCTGAGTTCAAGGCCAGCCTGGTCTACAGAGTGAGTTCCAGACAGCCAGAGCTACACAGAAAAACTCTGTCTCAAAACACAAAACAAAATTTTTACAAACATATCTGTTTTCTTAGGTTATTCTTTCTGTCCTTACTTTCAATTTGTTAGCATTAAATTTATAGTGTAATCATAATAATCCTAAGCCTTTAGCATGTGTAGACTTGCTTGGTTGCTTAGATTTGGGTTTTATATGTTCTCCATGACAAATCTTCTTTATCCTTTTTTTTAGGTAAGGTTTTCTACTGCCCTAGTAAACTTGCAATTTCATTTTTAAAAAAGAAAATACTACATTTTGGTGTACTTGATCTGCCAATTCTTGAAAGAGATATGTGTTTTAAAGTATTTGATTCAGCTTTCACTGTTTCTCCCAAAGTTTCATCCTTTAAAATCTTTGAAGGTTTGGAGGCATGTTTAGCAAGTTCATGGCTACTTTGGCTACATGAAACTCTTCTTCAAAAATCTAACCAAAAAGCTGAGCGTGGTCGCCCATGCCTTTAATCCCAACACTGGATGTCAAAGGCAAGCAGATCTTTGAGTTTAAGACATGTCTGGTTTACAAAGTAGGTCCTAGGCCAATCAAGGACCTGTTTCAAGCAAAACAAAAGCTTCACTCCCACCACATACCTGGAGATACAACCCATCCAGGATGACATTAATTTTCTACTTGCATTTTGTAGGCCAAGTAAGAGCATGAATCAAGCCCAAATGTTTTCAAGTACCGATGTTTTTTAACTCACTTAACTCCTTCAAACACACACACTCCTGTAACACACACAGACACATGTACAGGAACATACACACACACACACACACACACACACACACACACACACACACACACACGTGCTTAGGAGAAGCAATTATTTGGCCTTTGGATCAGGCAGCTGACCACTGGAGCTGCACAGTCACCAGAGAGAAACCTATAGCATATTGTTAGCCCAAGGAAACTGAAAATTCAGAATGCATATCGCTCTATGCCATGTTAAAGGTAAAACTCAGAAGTGGAGCGAGCCATCATAGGTTAGAAGCATCTACATATGTTTATAGCTTAGGGATCTTAGGTAATATCTTTCTTTGTCTTCTAACATGGTTCAGCAATACAGCAGGTCTTTTGTTTAGTTTTAGCCCATCTTCAGCATGCTGCCTTGCTAGAAACGTCACATTTACTGAGAACTGTCCTTTGACGTTTTATCCATTTAAACTCTGTACCAGGAACTGCGGGCCCACCTCTGTGTTTTGCACACAGCTGTAAAACCATTTCCTATAGGAAGGCCTAATTGAGAACTGCTGGAGAGACCAAGGGTTGCTGGTGCAGACAATGCCAGCCAATCGGGAACTGCTGTTTAGAAGAGATGCTTTCTTGGGACCAATTGGGGGATGGGTGGTGGGTATTAAAGGAGATTGCAGCAGTGCTCAGATGAGCTTGCTGGGCCTTTTCTCACCTGCTCATGGAGTCTGTATCATTGACTCTGCACCAGCCCACCTCCAACCCCTAAGGGCAGGTAGGGTCAGGCGGCGAGTAGTCCAGGGCACAGGCAACAGAACCCCTACCTTATCTCTTACTCTTATTGGTCTTTTAAATTTAGACTATAGTTCATATAGGGATTAGCAGATATTGCCAGTACAAACACCAGGTCAGAACATGTGTCTTTCCAGCCTTAAGTCTGTAATTTCCCCTCAGACATATGCCTGTTTCCTCTGATTTACCTATACATCAAAAACAAAAACAAAAACAATTCTCCTTTATCTAATATTTCAAATGTACAACTGTACTATGAGGTTTGTGAGCATTGAGTCTGCCATATTTCCAGGTTCTGAATCTTCTTACATTTTCTGTATTTCCATATTTTATCCAAAGAACTTCCTTTATTTTTATACCTTTAAACCGATATTTACCCTCCCCCCAAATAGGTGTAGGGCTCACTTTGAAAGGCATATATATGATCAATGATCACAGTAATACTAAATCAAATGTATCCAAAAGATTACAAGGGATTATGTCCAAATGTATATAGGTAGAGCATTAAAGAGGTTTTTCTTTCTAGTTTTCTATAGCTTCCATCTTTTAAAAGAAATTGCATATTCATTTTACAGTATAAAAATAGCTCTTAGGGAGAAGAAGAAGGATGAGACTATAATTCAGTGACTGAGTACTCACCACTTGGGTAGCATGCACACGCCTCTGGATTTGATTGCCCAAAGCATAAAGTAGTAATAGTAGTAGTAGTAGCAATAATAATACAAAGTCAGAAAAATGATATTATATTGAGAGATTATCCATGTGCTCGTCTAGATAATTGTTGAGTCATCTTTTAGTTGTAAAGCCCAATTCCTGAGAATATTAACTGGCAAAGCAAATTTGTCCTGAGCCCTTGCCTCAGCGTATCTTACCACCATGTTCAGATCTTTCTGAAATCAGGAAGGTTCCTTCCTGGTGCATCAGTATTCACGCATATTAAAACATCGTAAGAGGACGGATAACCTCATGCTTTGTTTCCATAGTTCACACTAGGAGGACATCAGTCTCCTACACTGCGGATGCTCAAGCTCTGGAAATCATCAGCGTCTAAGTCATGAAGTTTTGACCAGGCAGTGATCACACTGAGTCCCCAGATTTCTGTGAGTCCCATTTCACTCCTCAGTTTAAACAGAGGCAAGTACTCCATGGTCTCTGTCTGCAATGTACAGGTTGCCAAGGAGTTGACTGGATTGCATACATGCACAACTGCACCTGGCCTCTTATATGGCTGCTGCTGGGATCTGAACTCAGGTCCTTGTGCTTGCATAGGTTGCACATGGATTTAATTATGGCATTTTCATACATGTAAATTAATTTTTAAAGGAAGAGAAACTTATAGGTTAGTTACTATGATCATTGACCATATGCCTTTCAAAATGAGCCCTATATCTATTTGGGGGGTAAATATGGGTTTAAAGGTATAAAAATAAAGCAAGTTCTTTGTATAAAATATGGAAATACAGAAAATGTACGAAGATTCAGATCCTGGAAATATGGCAGACTCAGTGCTCACAAACACCTCACCGAGTGTCAGCCTTAAACATGTGGAACACAAGAGGAGTTGAAGGGGGAAGGAGACAGATAAAAATTATGCAAATTCAAAAACATAAAAATAGATAAATAAAAAATCTAATTCATGTAATGCCTTTATTAAAAATAAAATAAAGGAAGCAAGTAATCCTATTAAGTGCTCATTTTTAAACCTAACTAATTTTATCAATGCTACCTTACCTCTAACAAGTTAAACCATCTAAGGAGTTAAACTAGGACACAGACAACTGATATAGACCTGTGAGCCTAAAATCAACTCATGCCTGAGGAATTCTTACAACCACATTCCACTAGGTATCAGGAGGAGATAGAATTACGCCAGCTGAAGTCGAAAGGCAGGCAGGAGTAGAACAGTGTGGGCAGGGGGCTGCCTAGAAACCTTCATGAGGTTCAAATAACACAAAATAAGTAAAAGGCTTGAATCTTTGGAGTTAACATCAGAGTTTATGAACTAAGTCTGTCATGGCATTCAGGGTTCAGCATGGGACCAGCCCCATTCAGCACTGGATGGGACAAAACCTTTGAGAGGCCTCAAACTCTACTTGTCTACACTGACACCCTCCAGGATGCCAGCGACCAGAAACAAGCTTTTGTATAGTCTGAATCCTGGGGAGTGATGAGGGCACACCCCCAAGTACTCTCAGGGTCTTGAGTTGGGTCCTCTGTGCTAGCAAGCTTCTCTCAGTTGAGCACCAAATAGGTGAGTGTCCAGTAATAGACCCCTGACACTTAACAACAGCAATCTGCTCTCCAGAATCCAGAGACCTGGCTTCTAAATGCTGAACCAGCATGCAGGCTGGGGAGAGAACAGGAGACATCAAGTCTGCTTCGGGAGTAGAGAACATTATGTTTCCCCCTCCCCAGCTCTGCAGCGCGCTCCGCTCCCAACTCTTAGCCAATCATTTTAGAGCAAAGCCAATAGGTGATTCTTTAGCATTCACTACTTGATCACTATGAGTATGTGAGTTTAATGCAATCTGAACTAGTAAGAGAGGCATCTATAATCATTCTTTTGATGACTCCCAGTTTGAGTTCAGAAACAGTGAGGGAAAGAACCAGGAGGAGAGATGGAAAGAGATATCAAGCCTTACAAATAATTGGACTCTGCCCAGATATATGTGCTCAGGATTCTTAAAGAGGAAGTTTTTTTTTTTTTTTTTTTTTTCTTTTGGTTTTTCAAGACAGGGTTTCTCTGTATAGCCCTGGCTGTCCTAGAACTCACTCTGTAGACCAGGCTGGCCTCGAACTCAGAAATCCGCCTGCATCTGCCTCCGCCTCCCGAGTGCTGGGATTAAAAAAGAGGAAGTTTAAACATCAGCTAGCTACCAACTTACTTGTAAAAGCCCCTTTCCTTTGTCTGTAAAAATTACATCTGCGTTGTTCTGGCCCTTTCTCAATGGAGCAGGGCAAATCATATATGTTCTGGTGGAAGAAGGGGGCCACAAAACAATGTTACAAAACAGTTGTGTGGATATAAACGATGGCAGACAACTTGGCAACAGTGAGGCCATAGAGCCTTCTTGTACAACCTTGTCCTTGCCCCGGCCACCCATCTGTATTCCTCTCTCACAGTGTTTCCTCTGACCATAGAAAGCCCGGGGCCTCTCTCTGTGCCTCCCTAACCTTACCTTGTTCTCGCTGCTGCTGCTGTGGACTCTGGAAGTAGATTGCCTAACGCCGGATTCTGTCTCTGCTACTTACCAGTGAGTGAGCTGTGTGTTCCTGGATCTTTCAAGGCGGTATTTCATAAGAGCTGCTTTGGCTGGTTTGGGAATTATGATTAAAGTACTTCAATTCTTCTTTGGAGACAGTTTGCTATTTCTCTTACTGGGTTCTAGTACAACTGGCTTACACTGCCTGCCTGACAGAGACGTCAAATATTTAAGAATGTGGTCCCTTCTCATTTGAGCTTCCAGGATCATCGAAATATCCAACCTGGAAGAAGACTAAGAACCCCAGCCAGTTCACCCTGCTTGCCATCTGTAAGCTGCTTACTCTAGTTCCAGCTCACTGCCACCCTTCACCTTGGGTGGCAGCCTGTGTGGCAGTCTTCTCTCAACCGGAGCTGTAACAGCATCCTGCCTGTCTTCTATCCAGGGTCATTATTTTCTGTCCCATCATTGTGAAGTCATCACTAGTGTTTAGACAATAAAACTGTCAATTTTGTCATCTATGAAATGACTGTAATGATGAGCATAATTGGGGTTTGCTAGATGGTTCAGTGATTAAAGACACTTGCAGAGAAAGCCTGATAGCTCGCGTGCGTTCTTTCCTAGATCCCACGGTGGAAGGAAAGAATCTACTCGCGACAGTTATCCTCTGACCTCTACACACACCACACATATAATGATGAGGAAGATGTTGTTGAAAATAAAATTTAAAAATAATGAATGTAATTAGTATCAGTGGTCATTACTGCCTATGGTAATGATATGAGAATTAATTGGATGAGTATTTGTAAAGCCCTAAGAAACCAAACTAGTGTTTATTAAGCAAATTGAAAACAGCGAATATCAGATCTAACTGTTAGGGGCCACCTGAACTTGTCATCCCTATCCATCTCTACAATTTACTCCACTACTCCTTACTCTGGGTTTCCTGGCCTTTTCCTTCCCAAGTTTTTATTCTGTGCAAATTCTCCCTATTCTTTGTGCCTCTGTTTATACATTATGATCGCTGAGGCCTTTCTCTTGCTTGGATTATCAGCGACCTCCCACCCCTATCTTTTAAAGACATCTTGAGGCTCTCTGTGCCAGTGAGGATGAGGAACTCACAGGAGCAGATAGAACATGCTCCTTCATTTAACTCTCAGAGTATTCTTCTTGGTTGCATAGACACAAGGAGCCAATGGAACTAGAAGGTCTGCTGTATGGGGTGGGAGCTCTGCCTCACCTTCTCCAGCACATGTCCTTCACAGCCTCTGCTCCGGATTACCACAGGAATCCAGTTCCGTCCGATCATGATGGTAGTCAGACTCTCTGGGACATCGCCTGGGGTGCTCTAATGTTTCAAAAGGCCTAATGCAAGCTAGGCAGGCAGTGATGGCTCATGCTTTTATCTCTGAGTTTGAGGTCAGCCCGGTTTACAGAGCAAATTCCAGGACAACCAGGGCTACACAGAGAATCCCTGTCTGAAAAGAGAGAGAGAGAGAAAGAAAGAAAGAAAGAAAGAAAGAAAGAAAGAAAGAAAGAAAGAAAGAAAGAAAGAAAGAAAGAGGAAGGGAAGGGAAGGGAAGGGAAGGGAAGGGAAGGGAAGGGAAGGGAAGGGAAGGGAAGGGAAGGGAAGGGAAGGGAAGGGAAGGGAAGGGAAGGGAAGGGAAGAGAAGAGAAGAGAAGAGAAGAGAAGAGAAGAGAAGAGAAGAGAAGAGAAGAGAAAAGCCAAGCCCAATGTTTTCCTCTTGTTTATTCAAGCCCTGGTCTGACCTCCACACAATAAAATTCAGAACAGGAGCTGCAGAAAGGAAGCCTAAAGTGCCCGTCTATGTTTTGTTTGATCATTGGGGATTGTGACTGATAGTCTGCCACTTCCTCCAGCTCTTTCCCTTCCTAGGTTTTAACACGCCTAGATTATAGCATAGGAACCCAATGACTAGGAAAGTACTTGAAGAGTGACCGTTGCCAGACCTTAATACATTTTAACACAACTTCAGTGTCTTAATTTTCTATGACTGTAACAAAAGACCGGAGGAAAATAAGTCAAAAGAGGAAAGGTTTCCATAGTGCATGGTATTGGAGTTCTCAGTCTGTGCATGGCTGACTCCACTGCTTTGCATTGGAGAAGCAGAGTGACATCGTTGTGGGAAAGTCTGGCTGGGGAGGCTAGTGCTTTTAAAAATTGGTATTCAAACTTAGAGAAATTTCATGTGAGTTTCTGGATCCTTTTGAAAAATTGAAACAGATTCTTGTTGAACCTCCATTATCAAGAGGCAGTAAGCCACAGAGGAAACCTGGCCCTCCACACTCCTCACTCCTCCCAGGTTATCTTCAGAGCACTTCAACGGGCTTACATCACCCAGCTGTTCCTTATGGATTTTCAAGAGTTTAAAACTCTTGATTCTGTGACTAGGTAGAGCACACACTAACTTGCACACTCAGAGTCCAAACACAACCCAAGAAAAAGTGTGAGAGGACCGTGCTTTGTCTTCCATCACTGCTGAAATGGTTCATTTCAAGACAGAGGAAACCTCCAATCCTACAAATCAAGAGCTATGCTTTGATGGACCACTAACCAAGCGACCTGAAACACCTAAGTCACACCCAGCCAATCACACTAGACTTTTAGCCCCACCCTCTCTAACCTCTCCTGACAGAGCTATGTATAATCACTGAGTATTAGTGAACAAATAGGTCAGAGGGATGAGCGATGTAGGTTGGATGGGAATTGTAATGAAATCCCATCTTTATGTTGTTTCCCATTTAGGTTACAATGTTTTAAAATTATAATGAATTTTCTGCTGTAGCCGGAAACACTTGCAGATTTAGCTTTCTGGAACAGATTCTAATTACATTACAAGCGTAAAGTGGAGGTTTAAGACAGGATCCCTGCTAACGCACTGACATGTGTTCTCTGCTTGAAAAATGTGCCTGGCCAAATCTCAGTACATTTCCACTCAGCCCAGTGTCTTAGCTTCCTTTCTACTGCTGTGACAAAATGCCCAAGAAAGAGGAATTAAAGAAGGAAAGACCTGTTTTGGCAAGTGGTCTCATTGATTTAGACCTGGGGCAAAGCAAAAATCACAGTATCAGGCATTTGTCTTATGGGAAGATGTCCACTTCATGGCAGCCAGGAGGCAAAGACACAGAGTAAGGAACCAGGGACAGGATATACATACTATAAGGGAATGCCCTGGTGGCATACTTCTTAAAATAGGTACCACCCACCTGAAGAGTTCCCACTGCCTCCCAAGAATCCATTCAACTTTAACCCATCAATGGATAAATCCATTGATTACATCAGAACCTCGTGATCAAACCGCTTCCCAAAAGCCCTAGCTATGAAAACTGGAGGCCACCTACAACACATTAGAGTTGGGGTGGGGAGTGGGGATAGACATTTCAAACCCAAATCACATCAGCCAGGATTCTAGAAAAGACAGTTGGAAAGTGCTCACTTAGAGGTTATAAAGCACTGTGGAGGAAAAGTCATTTATCTCTGTCCTTCATAGTTCTTAGCTCTGGTGGACTGTGGTAACAAGAGACAGAGTAACAAGAAAAACAAATAGAATTTATTAATAGTCATATTCCATGTACTCTTGAAAGATTCCCAAAGAATGGGGACTTTTCAGAGAAGGTGATTTACAATTGTTTCCTTGAGAAGTGAGAGGACAAAGGGAAGGGACTTTGATTCTTGATTCTCTGTGGGCAGCACACTGTGAAAATGAGTTAACAAAGAGAGTCCTCAGCTCCCCTTGGAGGCTGATGATGATCAAGAGTTGTGCCCAGTGGTTAGGCTTTTCTGGTAGAAATGGGAGAGGGTGGAAGGCTACTTTTGTATCTGTTACTTCTCAATGGCCTTTACTCAAGATAATCCTTAGGCTGATATGGCATATTTGGAGTGACAGAGTTTAGTCTTCTACAGTAGCAATGACAAAGGCAGTACTGTGTGAAGCTGTAGCTACCTGACAGGTGTTACAGACACCAAAGCAAAATTCAACATGGAAAGTGCCATCTCCAGAGATGAATAAGGCACAGAATAACCTTGTGTGACAGAGCACAACACTTCAGTAACCGTATGCCTACGGATTCTATGCATGCAAATCCTGACACAGATGCAGTCACCTGGAGAACCTGGGTAAATAACATGAGACATACCCTAGAGCTGTCATGAAGGTCGAATGCAGAAAGCTAGCAGCACTCAATAAAGTTTACACAGTGGTTGCATTGCTACTGCTAGTTTTAACAGAAATTGAAACACTATTTGGGTCAAAGAAGACCAACTCTTTCAGTTACATTGTAGTTTAAAGACCATATTTTCATCTACTCTCTTCTCTAACAAGCCCATAATCTTGACCTTTCCATCAATTGGCCCACAATGTGACACTCTGTGATCTTTGTTTCAGTCACGTGTCTGTTAGTCGAGTCAAGTTTCAGGCTTTTAATTTGAGGGTGGTAGATAAAAGACTGGTGATAAAGCCCCTGCGCTGTCTTTTATCCTTTGAAGTTTTTTTTTTTCTTTCTTTCTGAAGTTGTTTAAGCTCTTTGAATCCATTACTCCAAGGACGTGTGAGAAAGGATGTTCTAGTCTGACTTAATAATAAGAACCTTTGATGAGGCTAGCTCTCAAGTACTGCTGCTCAATGCCCGATCAGCTAAATGGATCTTGTGAGCACAAGTTTTCAAAGCCCATCCTTGTGCTTCAGTTGGGTTCTATTGGTGTCAGTGTAAAACATACAGCCCCCAAACAGGGATTTAGGTTGGCCCCTATTCCATATCCAATGTGCTAAAAGTTGCATGATGACTTTTATCATAATGGGTCAAAAAAAAAAAATCAGAACTCAAATACATTAGAGTATACACCATGCAGGTTACAGCAAAGCAAACAAATCTTTGTCATAGACCCCAGATGCTACCCAATCACCTTCTTTTTGCGTATTGCAAAGGATTTACCCAGTAGTCACCAGGATGCTGGGTCATACAGAAAGGTGAGCAATAAATGGTCATTTAGGAAGCTAAGGCAGTCTAAGATAATTTGGCTCTAGACCTACAACATTCCAACTCTCTACAACCATTGACTTTTTTTTTATCAGTTATTTGTAGCATGTTCAGTGTAAGCCCAGCTTCTTTCTGGGAACTTCAGTTAACAGTTGTCACTGAGTCACTGAGAAGAAAAAAACCTTTAGGACACGACATAATTATGTGTCTGGAGCTGGGAACAATCTTGAATATTGAAAATGAAAAGTTTAGCTCAAAGGAGGTGGTAGAAAGTCAAACTCACATTGTAATCAGAGCCAAGGCTGAGACTAGAAGCAAATCTCTTCATCTGGGGTCAGGTCTCTGTCTACACGCAGAAGAGAAGGTTTGGGATTCCCTATACTTAACTGTGTTCTGGCCGAGACTATTGACAATAGCTGTGTTGGTAGAAGACTTTATTTTAGGCCTAACAGACAATTTACAAATGGCTTTTGTGGAAATGCACTGGCCCCTCACTTGGGCCTACAATGTAATTAGATGAGGGGCAAAGCCTGGCACCTCTGCTCCATTTTGTATAACCTTTACCATGACTCTGCTGTAGATATGGGTATGCTAATTACTGAAGGGGGGGTCTCCATTTCAAAACTGGCAATGCTTAAACCATCTCATCCCTTCTTTAAGGCTGAAGATATATATATGGAGAGTCGCTGTTCTAAACCTCTAGTCACTTTGGATTCCAGGAAGAGCAGCATCATAGAACAGACCACTTCCCCAAATGAGGGCAATAAACTATAATGGTGAGGCTGCATGCCAGAGCAGAAGCAATCGCCCAATGGAACAGATTTCTCCCTTACACACTATGACCATGATAACAATTTCTTCACAACCTTGCAGACCTAGGACTGAAATAAACATCAGCTAAAGCACCCTTTAATCAGAACTACCTAACAGGCACACACCTCAGACCCCACCTCAACCCCTCCTCTACTTAAACCCTCATGGGGTTCCTCTTCCCAGGGGATCTTTTAGAGAAGGAGAGTAAGGAGAACAATTAGGTTGAAATTAACATATGAAAAAGCCAGTTTGCAGAAAGATTAGAAACCCTCCCACACAGAGGCCAGCTAGTCACAGAAAGCACAGGGCACTGAGTGTAAACAAACCTGCATATTGGGATGGAAATGTCCAAAACATCAGGATATAAAAGTCTTTATTTTTTCTTTCTGTAACTAATCTCATGTGAGACTCAGGACCTGGAACACTCCATTGGTACTCACTGGACCCTGCTATTGACCTATAGCAATACTGATTAAATCTCCTTTCTCTAGTCCTCTCAACTTACTTAATTGGACTGTGGGGATGAGTCAGGCTTAAGTCTATTGGGACTCCCAGAATGAGGGCTTTTGTCCTAAAACTCAGTTAACAAAACCAGCAGCACCTTCTCTATTAATTTCACTTTGGCACTGACAGGCTTCAGTGTTCAGCTGCTCTCGGTTGTTCACCAAAATATAAACGGAAGGAAAGTTTTACTTCGAAAATAGCAGAAACGGGGAGTTTGTTTTGGGAGCAGACTGACTCCTGTTTTCCTTAAGAGAGGCTCTAGAGCTCCTCTCACTGCAGACAAGAAAAGGGAAATGGAGAGTGGGTACAAGATTCCTCTAAAGTTGATGATTTTGAGAACTGGCAGATACCAGAAAAACTCCTCAGGGAAACTTACATTTATAAAATAAATCTTTCTTCCTAAGGGTAATCCTCTCAATCCCTGGAGAGTCTTATTAATGTGAAAAAGTATCTTAAGTGTGCAAAACAAATCATGCTAGCTGTACTTTCCCTGGTTACCTTCCCAACTTGGCTCCCTTCCCCCAGGAACTGTAAAGCTCATTTTCCTTTGTTTAAACTCAAACCCAAGTTCTGACTACCCCTTTTGTAAGGGTCTGTTGTTTGCTGAAGAATGATACCCCAGACTCAAATAGTATGCAAAAGCAAGGAGTGTTTTATTCTGAAGAAGTCCAGCAAGCTGGGGTCTTGCATTCCAAGATGGAGAGAACACCAAGTGAGCTCACAGACCTGATTTAAAGCATATTAGGAGATTCCAGGGCAGGTGATCTTTATCTTGCTCTATCTCTAGGGACATTCCAGAATTGTTACTGGGTCCTGAGGGCTGGAAACTATTGCCAGGGAGGTCTGGAAACTGTTGCTAACCCACTGACCTTGTTTCAGGCCAGGTGGCTGGGCAGCTTCTGTTGACAGGGCAGTTTCTGACTAAACTGCCTGAAGCCTGGGTTTTTTTTTCTAGTAACTGACTTGCCTGGACTTACCCCGTTTTTAGGCCTTGTCTTTAGGCCAATTTGAAGCCTGTCATGGAGTCAGCCTGTCTCATTTCCCCCTTCCAGTAATGGAGCGTCTCAAATCCCTGAGATGTTTCTATGGACTGGTATTGTTGTTTGAGAATCATCAATTGAACAGTGGAAATCTATTCTTTAACAAACTTAATTAAAGCATTGACCTCAAGTCGAGGCTAACATCAGTAGAATAAGAGGACCGGTCAGGGCAGAGACAAGGGTGGTCAGCCAAGGAGACCAGTTGAAGGGGAATTATACCAACCCTGAGACTATTCTCTTCCTATTCTTCTGTCTTGTAATCTCTTTCTGACTAAGGCCATGGATTCTTTGACCACCCCTGAGTGGTCAATATACACATAACATTCCTCACCTAAGGCTGCACAGAGTCCTCCCTACTGGAGGGACAGCAAGTCTAGGCCTCTTCTGTTCTGTAGGACCTCTTCTTCCAGGGAGGTTAGAGAATCCTGCAGGGCTGTGATGGGCTTTTCCATCTCCTGCAAATCTGCATCGATCACCCTTTGTAATGTTTATTTTAGAGTATTAGGGCTGAGATCTCTACACTAGCAGCTCCAGTCAGCCCTACGCTAAGGAGAGAACCTAGTACTACAGCGGATGCGGCCACCCTTTTTTACTCAATTGTTTGGAGGTATTAGCTGGTTGGTGACATCCTCCCCAGAGTAATAATTCATTTGGGGTACAAGATGTACTAGAACACAAAACTCTTCAGCAGTATTGACAACTAGGCCATAAATGCATGGAGTAAGCCCCTAGGTGCAAGCCCACCAAACATTCTCTGGGAACAGCAATGGTAGGGGTTACAGTGAGGTTGCAGAGGTGGGAATATGCTGAAGGTACCTTATTTCCAATGTAGAATCCCTGTCCTATTATTGACTGCCTCTATCTGGTTATTGCCATCTACACTGAGTGGCATCTGTAGTCTGTGAATAGTCTCCAGGGATAGCTATTCCTTCAGAGTGTGTGGGGATGTGCATTTAAGCAACAGCCCTGTGTTAAGTCCTGGCAGGATGAATTAAGAGCCTGGAAAGTGACTTCTAATAATTGCAGGGGTCCTGACACGGGTGAGGATGTTGGTAATGCAGACGGTAGAACAGTTTTAGGGAACAGTTGGTTCCATGAAGTGAGACCTCACTGGGGCAAAAGAGTTGTAGGTTCTGAGGATGGAGTGATGGTGGGCAGAGACAGAGGTTGGTTCAGCCTCAATAATGCCTTGTTGGGCCTAAGGGGACCATGGGCCTCACAAGGCTACATTAGAGCAGTAAATAGGAGTCCTGGATCATAGCCGGAGATCTAAGTCTAAGTCTCCAATGTGCCTTTTTGTCAGCTGCCATGAACTTGACTAGGCTATTGCATCTCCTCCCATTCCCAAGAGTACCCAGAGACTAAGGGGGCTCAAAACAAGATTTGCAAGTCTCTCCCCTAGGAGGCTGGGTATTCTTTCTTATGCAGGACCCAGATAAGGATGTCTGTGTGTCTCCAAACCAGGTCACAGTGATGAGGTCATCTTTGATGGGGGGCTTCCAACTTACCTACCCTGTAGATTCTCTCCCCATGCCACACAGAAAAATGACTCTGGAACTCCCCATTTGGTTTTCTGCCTCTGATCCCAAGAGTGCCCCGGGCAGACATAAAAGGCCTGAGACCACGTGTTCCTTCAGGCCTCAGGTAAGTTCCAACTGTAACCAGGAAAGGGCTATTGGTCCAAGGGGTCTCATTCCTCAGCCACTAAGTCACAAAGGTCTACATGAAGATCGGGGAACCAGGTGACTGGGGGAGTTGAGTGGGAGGTAGAGTTGGTAATCTTACCTGTGGCAGCATTAACTTAGCTGCCAGTTTAGATTCGGGGGCTAGTGAGGGTAGAGGGCTTCCAAGGATTTCAAAAACTTATGTTGGTCATATTCAGCTAAGATATCAGACTGGAGGTTAGGCAGCATGGAAGGGGACCTCCAGTACAGGATCTCAAAGGGCGTGAGACCTAAAGTATAGAGGGTGTTCCTAGCCCTACATAAGGCATAAGGTGGGAAAGATACCCAATCACCACCAGATTCAAGGGTTCATTTGATCAAGCCCTCCTTCAGGGTCCGATTCATCCTCTCCACTTGCCCTGAACTCTGGAGTCTATATCACAATTTAATTTCCAATTGGCCCCAAGAGCCTGTGTTGGAGATTGAGTTACCTGAGAGATGAATACTGGTCCACTGTCAGACCCAAGTAGGGTATGATGTCTTCTAGAACTTTCTTTGCCACTGCGTCGGCAGTCTCTTTTGCAGGGTAGGCTTCTACCCATCCTGAAAAGGTATCTATAAAAACTAGCCAATACTTTTATCCATATGTTCCTGGTTTTATTTCTGTAGAGTATATTTCCCAATTAGCCCCTGGCCGTTGACCCCTGATTCTAGTTTCTGGAGTGGCTCCTTGATCAGGCCTGAAGGGTTCACAGTCTTGCAAGTGTGAGATTATCTGATCAACCAAGTACCCTAAGTCAACTATTTTGGAACTTGCCCGTCAAAGAAATTCCTTCAGCTTTTGGTGACCCAGGTGTGAAGCTTGATGAATCTGATGGCTTAGTTTCTTAGCAAACTCCTTAGGTAGACGGCACAGCCTTCAGAGCTCAGCAACCATCCATCTCTCTGCTGTAAATTCCTTGGCATTTGGCCTGATCTCATTTGTCTTCAGTGGAATATTCAGGGATGGTTGGGAGCGCAGCGGGCAGCAAGTTATCAGGATGTTGGCAGTGGAAGCTTGGGCGGCCCCCCTTTCTGCATGTGCCAGGCCTTAGCCTGCATGGGAACATGCTTAGAAAGACTACACTTTAGGAACTTGAGAGAGGCTCACTATATAAATGATCCATAAGAGGTCACATAGCTTCCGCCCTTCCCGTTTGCCTCTTAAAACCTTAAAACAGCTGGGTCCCAGGCGAAGTCTGGCACACCTCTATGTTCCTCTGTCATTCTCCTTTAATTATCTTCTTCCCATAACAGCCCATGTGTCTCTGTACAATTCCTTATGATGTCTGTGAACTACATGAACAGAATAACATGGCACGATAACCCTATTGGTACAGTAATCACATACTTATCTTGGTGGTAACCAACAGCTCTTAAATTGTATTTAAGATCTGCTCAATGTTGTATAAACAGACTTAGGTCATGAAGAATTGAGTCAAGCTGTACTGGGAAATAGCGTTTTGCCATAACGAATTGCTTGGCTCCAGCCTCACTCTTGCGCTGTGCTTTCAGAAGCAAAAGGCCCCAGTATGTAAAACAGCCCACCTGTGGTGATTTGAATAGGTATGGGTCTTATAGAATCCTGTGTTTGAATACTTGGACTGTAGAGAGTGCCACTATTAGGAGGTATGGCCTTTTAGGACAAGGTGTAGCCTCGTTGGAAGAAGTGTTTCCCTGTGGGGGCAGGCTTTGACATCTCTTATGCACAAGCTATACCTAGTGTGGTACACAGTCTTCTTCTGCCTGTGGATCAAGATATAGAATTCCCAGCTCCTTCTCCAGCACCATGTCTGCCTGGACACTGAAAAGCTGGGAGTAGAAGAGATTCTCTTTCCCAGGGAAGAATACACAGTTTCAAATTCCAGTGCCAAATTATCAGCCTTGAAAACATATGCATAAGTAACATTATATGAAATGTAACCAGTTACATTTAATAATGTATATGTATGTACAAACACATATATCCATGCAATAACAATTAGTGACAAAAAGAGATCATGAGTTTGAAGGAGAGTGGGAAGGGGCTTATGGGAGGATCTAGAGATACAAAAGAGAAGGGATAAATGTTATAATTAAAATATAAATACAATTGAGAAAAAAAAAAAAAAGAGGCTGGAGAACCTGGGGAATTCTAGTAACTGCCCTCCAGACTCAGATCTCTCCTGTAACAACACCATGGGTCACACCCAAACAATGATGCTGCCCGGATTGTAAGGATAGTCACTGGGAGCGGACATCTCATTCAAAAATCTACATTTGTGCTAAACACTCTACGAGGCTGATTGGCTGAGTAAAATTTCTATGATTTTGGGAGAGCTGAAATGTCACAAGTTGGGAGCCAAATTATCTTGGGTTATCTTTAGTCCTCATAATAGCCATTTGTTTGACCTCATATCCTTATGACCATTAAAGTGAAAACCTTTTTGCAATAAGCAAACAGATCCCTAACTTGCAGCTACCTGAAAGCTGAAAATGTTATCAGATCGCATCTGCAGCCTACAATAGATTTCCTCTCTGTAACCTACTACCTTCTTCATGTTTTCATCAAAGTATTTTTAAGTTTATTTTGTGAGTGTATGTATACGTGCATGTGTTTGTATGCACACAGGTCTGCAAACATATGTCTTTGTGTACACGTGGAGGCCAAAAGATAATCTTCTAGCACTATTCATCTTTTAACTAAGATGGAGACTCTCATTGTCCTACAACTCACCAGGGTTGACCAGCAGGCTCAGAGACTTGCCTGTCTCCACCTTCCCAGGCCTGGGATTAGAGTAGATACTGTTATGTCCAACCTTTTCACCTGGGTTCTGGGGGCCAAGTTCAGGTCCTCACTCTAAGAATATGAACACTTTATCAACTGAGCTATCTTTCCAGGCCCCACTGATACAATTTTAAAGAACCTTAGTGCATGATTTTCTTTGTTCTGTTACTCTAAAATGAAATGAAACTGTTACCACTTTGGAAAAAGGTATTTGGGGAAACCCTGAAACTGTGTCCCCAGGCCATAGTACCCTATATTTGGCCCAAGAATAAGCTATCTCTAATCCTTTTTAAAAGATTGTTGTATTTTCTGCCTTGAATCAGTCCATCTGTGTGTGCTCAGGGAAGTGTTAAGAAGTTTTTCAACCATGAGAGGTTAGAATTGCTGGTGTAGTTTTCTCCAATAGAGAGATAATGGGTATATCAACCACTCCAAAGCAGACCTCATGTTCCTGAGTAGTTGATCGACTTCATTGGTTTTTTTGTTTGTTTGTTTGGTTGGTTTGTATGTGTATGTGCTTCTAGATACCCTTATTAAAAATACTCAATAAATCATAATCATAGTAACTTCACAAGTGTTGATTTGAGACACTGTCCTGAGCGGTCCACTAGCCCTTACTGAAAGCTGTTCTGAGAGAGTAGTTGTTTGAATTATGACATGCTTATAGAGAGCAGAGATGGGAAAGTGTAGGGCAGAGATTAAAAAAAAAAAAAAAAAACAGAAGGTTGCAACAGCAGCATGTATAGGTGAGATTGAGCCCTTCTGTTTCCAGATGTAGGGGAGGAGGGAACTACTCCAGATGGTAGGGAAGGCTTCTCTATGTGCCACCTAGGAACACAGCTCACATGTCTGAGCCTGATTCTCTATCAAAAGGAATGGAAAATCTAAGAGAAAAAGCACAGGAGAATAACTTTCCTGGATCAAACACTTGAGATATTCCATCGGGGTAAAACCCCGCTACATTCACTAATGCTGTTACCTGTCATGTTTTCATGTTCAATTTTCACTCCCCTGCTCCCACAAAGGGGGGAAAAAAAGGAAAGAGAAAAAGAAGGAAGGCATTCCACTTGTCAACTCAACTTCCTGAACCTTTCTTGCCAAACAACTCTGCACGGCATGCGGAAGCAACTTTCAGAACCCCGAGCTTTGGCTCCTCATCTCCGCAGTAGCAATTGAATTTATTTTTAGATTTAGCCTTTTGTAGTCTGAACATTATGCATGTAATTAGCTACACATGTATACCTAATCTAAGTGTCTTTCAAGTAATGAAAGTCTATCTAGATTACAAAGAAACTCTTTCAAGGCCCCCCATCTTAAAGGATTAGCTATACTCTGGTAGCTATAGATGGTCCTGGACTCCATATATCCCTCACTTCACCTTCTTTTCTGCTGCTACAGAAGACAAGCATCCATAACATCCCACTCTTTCTTGCAGCTAGAGGTAGCGCATGATTCATGATTCCTGGGAAGGTTTTCCCCAAAACAGCATCAACAACAACAACAATAACAAACCTTTATTTTATTTTATTTTATTTTATTTTATTTTATTTTATTTTATTTTATTTGCTATTATTGTAGCTGAGGGAAGGGAAATGTGTGTACACCCACATATCACTGAAATAAACCTTATTATATTTACTATTACTGGAAGGGCATGTCACATAAGAACATCCAAACCTTTGTTTTATTTACTATTGTAGAGGAGGGGTGGCTTGTGCTACCTTCTTCAGGATCAGTTCCCTCCTTCTGCTCCTACATGAATTTCCACACTTCTTATTCCAGGCTCCCTGTGGACAGCAGCTGTGCACCCCCTGATAACACTGGCTCCTCCTTTGTGAACTGCCTTTGCACCCAGTCCCAGACCCTTTGCCTGGCGTTCTGAAGAAAGTCTGCACCCCAATAAAAGAATGTGGTACACCATAAATCATTTTCTTTAGGATTATAGAACCTAGACTATTTGATAATCTTGAAGTATATAATATGTAAGATGATGCTAAATTTCAGATAGATAAATAACACATTTGTCTAAAGAATTGCTTGGGTTAGTCCCAGAAAGTTCAGTAGCAATGTTCTGACCAAATAGAAAAAGACATACACTTTGCATAAGGAGGACTCAACATGTAGCCTTCTTGCCTATTGTCCCAATATTCCAACCCCTCTTTTCTTTCTTCATAAAAACCTTGTATATTTGGATCCCTAAGCTGGTACCCATCTTTTCAGGGTGCCATTCTTGACTCTTGAATATTGTCTTTCATGTGGTAAACAGATGGAACTGGGTAGAGTAACACCACAATTTCATCCAGTTCTGACATTGCCAACCTGTGAGTAGCATCAGATCCCACAGGCTAAGGACTCAATCCCCGAAAATGTCTCTTACTTCAGATGCCAATCACAAGCTCCAGTGTGACCCATACTGGACACATGACTGGTTTCCTTTCTTTAGCTCTGTGAGTCAAATACTAGAGGAGCTCAAAGTACTCAAAGAAAATGCTACCTACATTTCCCTATTTATTACAAAAGGTATCACAAATGATATGGAAGAATAGCATAATGGAGTGGCACACAGTGTAAGACATACATATGAAGTGGGGCATAACTTTTATACCTCTCCAGACATGTTTCCCTCAAGGCACTTGCATATACTCAGTGGCCCAGAAACATCTCTAAACCTTGCCTTTTGGGAATCCTAAGAAAGTTTTATTATGTATACATTATTGATTAAATCAGTTTTATTATGTATACATTATTGATTAAATCACTGGCCATTAGTGATCAAGTCACACTTTTCCCCAGAAGTCAGAGGTCAGGGGTAGGAGGACACACTGAATGTTATTTCTTTCTATCCAAGCCCATATTTGGTTCCTCTACCAGTAAACTCCATCCTGAGCCTGCCCAGGAGCTCTTCCCTCTAATCATTGGTTGACATTAAAAAAAAAAAAAGAAGAAGAAGAAGAAGAAGAAGCTACTTGTTGGAAATGACAAGAGTTCAGAAGCTGTGTGCAAGGAAGCTAGGAGAAAGATGATAGGTAGGTAGATAGATAAGATTAGATAGGTGAATGGATGGATAGACAGACAGACAGACTATAGATAAATAGATCAATAGAGAGTTAGATCTTATTATAGGTCAGTGTCATCCTACCTGTCTTTAGAATTCTTTTTAGACGAGAAAAATAAATGATTAGCTTAAATTACTGTAGGTTAAAGAGAAATCATTTTCAAAACTAAAATGATTAGTTATCGTCTATAGAACAGTAGCTATTGTCAAAAATATTCCTTCATCCTCTTTGACCTTATGCTGCTCCTCTGCTTTTCAGTGTGGTTGAGCTATTTTACGGTCCTGTAAATGATATGTAACTACTAGTAATGCAAATCCACCCTTGTCCATAAGCATGCAAATGAATTCTGTCTGGCAAAGGTGTGATGGAGCCCCCACAGCTCTGCTCTACTAAGCAAATTCATTATCATATTCCTAATTACCTATATGTGTCTCTGCTCTCTGGATTGTCCTGTGAATTGATTATAATATCTCACTGGTTCCCTCTTCAATTAATAAGTTAAATAAAACTTTGGGCATAAGCTCATTCTATGTTTGTTTGAAAGTCATATTTTACTCCTTTAAAATGTTTCTTTTTAATTGGGGTTTTCTCTACCTGCAGTCTGATTAAAAATACAAAATATTAACTGATTCACACACTTAGTATGGCTATATTTGATATACTATGGCTATATTCAAGTAAACTGACACAAAGGAAGGGGTGGGGAACTAGGGGTCAGGGAAATCAACCTTTTTCTACAACAACTAGTGAATAACAAAAACCAGCTTTTTAAGAGTCATGACACAAAGAAAAAATGTTTTTCTTCTAAAAGTCTCAATGTGAAAAACAGGGAAGAATGAAGACTCGTTTTGTCCTCTTACCCTTAGACACTACAGAGAGCTAGGGAACTGACAAGATAAGAACTTGCTGTTTGTCAACTGTCTCAGACTTGTCTACAGTTTTTGGAATCAACACAGCCTCCAGACTTTTACAGTCTCTTCATGGTCACCAGAAACCACGGGGAAGGAAAAAAATACATATCTTTTTCTCCTACTTTTCTAGACGCTTAGCTGGAAGCATGAGATAGATTACCAGAGAAATGTGTGCAGACAGATTTAAACTGGAGTGTGCTCATCCTGGGTTTGACAGATGGGAGAAGTCATAGAAAAATGAGATTGGACAAGGGAATGTGAGCAGAGGGTAGCAGCTTCAGGAAGCATAGAAAGACCTGTCTTTCCAGATTCTTCTTGGCATCTGTCTGTCTTTGGAGAGATGGGTTATTTTCGCTCGGTATGGAGAGAGCACCTCCCACTAGTGCTCATGATTCCTGGGGACTTCACTACTTCTCAAATTCCTCACTTTAATCACTCATTATACCAAGGTATCATATTTGTGGGGTGAAGTCACCACCACAACAAAGCCCCAACAGGTGGAACAACTCATTGTAGAAGCCTCTGACTGAGCAGGTACTGAGCAGTTCTTTTCCTGTTCATCGCTCCCCTCCAAGTAGCTGAGAGTGAGCAGGGCAGTTCCAACAAGGGGCTTGGCTTTCTTTATAACCAAGTGTGAGATGCTTGAGTGGAAGAAGGAATTGGCTACAACAAAGTCTTGACCCTACATGACTTCCACTCACCTTGTAAACACTAAAAATTGATTTGATTTCTGGGTGAGCTTGTGTACCCTAAAAGGACAGAAACACTATTACTTTGTCTGTTCTGTTTCTCTGTTCACAGCAAGTAACTCATAAAGAGAAGGAAGGTTAATCAGGGTTCAGTCTTTTGAGTCTCTGCTATAGGAAAAAAGAGTTCAAGTGTCTCCCTTCCCTTTGTATTATCTGCCTGGCCCTCTGTGGCCACAGCATGTGTCATATTTCTTTTCTTGGTGGAAGTCCCTTAAGGGCTAGGGCATGCCTTTTGATGAGTCTCATAAAGCATCCAGCACGCTGGGGGCATTTCATTTGAATTAAAGAGCATACTGGTAATTGGAATAAGAAATTAGCATTTTTTCTTTCTCCCAGGGATTTCTTTGTAATTGTCCCTGGAGATGGCCCAAGTTATACCCTAATAAGCACTGGGACAATTTTTGTGAGGTTATTAAAGCATGTCATATCTTACATCGCCCCCATCTAATCTTCAGGAGGCTCTGTGGGAAATGGAATTCCATTGTCAGTATCTGAAGATGTCCTCTCATTTATTGGCATGTTAAAGGTTAGTATTAGCCCAGAAAGAACTTGCTAGAGCGTTGAGTAAACTACAGGTCCATGTTTGAAAGGACATATCATCATGCTTGAGATAGAATATTTTAGCAAGAAGCCATCTAAACCTAGGCATACATATTTTATCTAAAAACTAAAAAACAAAACAAACAAACAAAATAAATAAAACAACAACAGCAAAACGTATCCTGACAGAAAGGACTTTAAAAATAATAGTATTGCAATCATGTTTTTTTTTTTTTTTTTTTTTTTTTTTTTTTTTATTTTGGTTGTCAGCTTGATTGGGTCTGGCTTCAATTCATATCTCTGTGTGGTTCTGTGAAGGTATTTCTCACAAGGGCTGACTGAGGTCGAACAATTCCCCCAAGATGTATGGTGCCTTCTGTCTGCAGCTCAAATGTAAGAAAGCCTGAGGCAAAAACTCACTATTTGCCTGCTTATATTGGACCCTTGCTGGTGGGTGTACCTACTCTGTTGCTACCACTGAAGATGCTGCTGTCATCTTCACTGACATCTGAATAGAATATCTTTGACCTTCCAATATGAACTAAAGACTAATGACTCTCTAGGAATCCTCTAGACCCCCCAGCACCAGGTAAGGATGACTGAGGTCTCCAACCCTGTGGACTGAGCACCTATCAGGTTCTTAGGCTCTCTAGTGACAACTATAGCTATTAGTGGACTACCCAGCCTGTATCCATAAGTCAATCTAATATATCCCCTCTTAATAAATACTTACTATATGGGTTCTGTTTCTCTAGAGAACCCTAACAGAGCCCTTAAGCCCAAAGCGGTGGGTTCTGAAATAACCCTTTATCAGCTGAGTCAAAAGTACTGAAATTAGAAAACAAATAAGTTAAGGTTTTAAGATTCTTTTAGCTACATGGTTGCAAAATGGTCCAGGACAGAGCCTTAGAGTTTGACAAGGAATGTTGCTGTAAAGGAACAGAAGAGCTGAAGACAAGAAAACGTGGATACAGAATGTTCCTTGCCCTCTATTTGCCTAGAAGCAGAGTACAGACGTACAAAGACAGGAGATAGCCCAACCCGCTTTCTACCAAGGAGAACAAAGACAGCTGCAGACTCTTACAGGCCCAGAGCCGGCACAAGGGAATCTACAGGCATCTACTCTACTACCTGCTCTTCCTCCGACTTTCATTTGCTTCCCCACAAGCTAAAGTCACAGTCCTTGGGTCTTATGGCTTCCTTAGAAATTGTTGTTCTTTTTGAAGACACCATACTAGCTAAAACTGAAAGCCACTACTGCTCTGGGACCTGCTCATTCCGTGGATGCTGCTTCCCATGTATACATAAAAACATATGTAGTAAAACCTTTCCTTTTCCTTTCTCTTGGTAATCTGTCTTTTGTTACAGGACCTATTCCAGCTAAGAACTTTTGGAGGTTAATGAGAACTATTTTTCTTTGGCTACATTACCATATTAATTTAGGTTACATGAGAAGCTTGAAAAGATGCTTGACATGTGCCACCCCAAAACGGGACATCTTGATGACCTCCTCTTTGAGGACTGGTGACCTGAAGACCAAGGAATTTATGAGAAGAAAGGGAATTCTCTGGGAAAAAAAAAAAAGATTTTAAGTTTTTAAAATTCTGCTACATGTGTGGAACATTGTGCTTGTGTGTGTGCAGGGCCTGCAGAAGCCAGAAGAGGAACTGGAGTTACAAGCTGTTCTGAGCCACCTGCTGTGAGTGCTGAGAATCAGGAAGTCCTATGGGGGTGCAGTGCATGCATAAGTGTCTAACTGCTAGGCCTCTTCTTCATCCTGCAAAGGAGAGCTTTTAAAAGGAGCTTAGCATGACAAGTGATGGGCACCCCAACTTGAGAAAAAGGGAGACAAGCACTTTGATTTTGATTCACTCTTCCATTATCGTGTTTTATAAAAAGATCAAGATATGTTTTATAGATATGTTTATATGTATGGTGAGGTGTGGGGTATGTGTGCCAATGCTGAGGCATCCCTTCCCTCTGATGTACCAGAGTTTATTTAGGGCATGGGGATGGGGAAGAAGAGGAGAG
>NC_034596.1:73173330-73178872 GCF_900095145.1 Mus pahari
AGAGAGGAGAGGAGAAGAGAAGAGAAGAGAAGAGAAGAGAAGAGAAGAGAAGAGAAGAGAAGAGAAGAGAAGAGAAGAGAAGAGAGAAGAAGCTAGCCAGGAACAGGGGAACAGAGAGGGGGAGGGGGAAGGGGAGAGAGGGAGTAAGGGGTCAGAGAGAGAAGAGAGTCAGAGAGAGAGAAGGAACAGAGAGAGCAAGGAAGGCCTTTTATAGCAAGCCAGGTCTACCTGGCTATTGCCAGGTAACTGTTGGGCAGAGCCTAGAGGAATGCCAACATCTATGAAGAGGAGAGAAAAAACCATTTTGTTGTTACTTTTGTTTTCTTTTTCAGAACTCCAAAGTTCCTTGTTAGGGCAGACTCCTGCTACAAGGGAGATTAAAAAGAAAAGCAAGCAAGATTAAAAAGAAACACATGGATGCACACTCAAGGCAGTAATTCAATGCTACAGCTTCGGCTTGAAGCCTTATCACATGAGCCCGAGGACCCCAATCCAGACCCCTGTTCCTGTGGTGTCCGGAGAGCAGAGTCTCCCAAAGTTGTTCTCTGACCTCTGCGAGTGCAACATGGCTCATTCACACACCGAGAGTAAATACAATTAAATTAAGATAAAGGAATCTGGCTTATAAAGCATAAAAACAAATTTTAGAGAGAGACGCAATAAGAGAATGAAAGCGGTCCCAAACCAAAGGCAGAGGTCTTCACTGGAACAACTCCTTGGGTGCCGGAACTGGGAAGGGTTACTAGGGACTTTACCGCTTTAAGAGAGAAAGAGGGAGAATAGAAGAATTTTCATCTGTGAAAAAGCTCTGTCTTGTTAAGCAAAAATAGATGGAAGGCAAAGATCGGCCTTGCATCTTAACGACTTTACCCTCAGCAATCATTCATAGTTGGGAGTGCCCATTCTGGCTTCCTGCAGTGTCTCCAGGGCCCCAAAAGTGTCAGTACACATAAGTCACGCCATAAATACTTGCTAAGTCAATGAAAAGCAGCAGGAGGGTCCATGTTTCTGAGCACTCACAAGAAGGCTGCTTCCAAACACAGCGACAGCCCCTGGCTCACTTTTGGCTCCAGTGACTGGTCACCATCTGGCCACTTCTCTACATTCTCATCACCGAGCATGGCCCCTAGCCCCTTTCGCTATTAACTGCCGAGCACCTTCTAACTCAAGGTTAGTGTGTGAAGTACCCCACCCTTTCCAGTGTCAAAGGACCTGAGCATTGTTCTAGGGACAGTCTCCTCCAGTACTGAGCCTCTGTCTCTCCTGCTATGGAGATGCTGTCCCCAACAAGTCTGTTCCAACCTCTGCTGTCCCGTTCATTGGGTGCTTGAGGCTGGTTCCTCACTCTCTTGTCTCTTGGAGTCATGGCCATTTCTGGTCTTGATTTCAATGTTGAACAGACTGGAGATGACAGAAGCAGAACAGACAGTTTGTTTGCTATTCTCTCTCTCTTTCAAACCATCCCAAACGAAAAATGCCATCAACTTGTCTCTTAATCAGAACAACTGTCTCCCTCTTCTCATTTGCCCAACTCTTTAGCCACACCAAGAACAGACAGAAGCCTTGAAAGTATAAAATTCCATTCAGAGCTTCAGAGGACCTCTTGACAGATCTCGGGGGAAACCCCAAACCTAAGAAGCTTTTTTTCATTCTGCCTCCAATAACTGCATGAGTAGAGTGCTCTCTGGTCCACACACTGTCCAGAACACTTCTAAAGGCTGTGCTTTCTTTGCCTTTTCCTCTGTACAAAGGATATGCTACAAGTCTATACATGGTCCAGGGCAGCCCAATCTTGCTCAAGGCTTGAGAACTTTGCCCACTACATGAACACAGCTCTTCACTGTTGACAAAGAAGAGTTGGCAAGTGATGTAGGGGAAGTGTTGAAGGGAGACAGTTGTTGAACAACTGTTATGTGCACATTCATCTTTCCATCCCCAACACACACACACATACACACACACACACATACACACACACACATACACACACACACACACACACACACACACACATACACTGCACCCTATTATATAACAAAGATGTGGAGTTCATTCTAATGCCATCATCCTTGAGAGTTTTATTAATGGTTACCTGGAAATAGTCCTATCATAGTAGCCTTCATTTGAAACCGCCTACAATCTGCTTTAACATTAGACAATAGGAAAATGCCGAGGATCTGAAGCTAGAGAAAAAAGAAAGGAGAGAGATGGAAAGAGGACATCAGGGGCATTTGTTTGAAAGACTGAAGATCAATGTAGTCTGCGCAAGGGAAGTACAGATTCTGAGAGATGAAACAAGACTAGACTGCAGAGGGAAGCCGAGGAGATTCTTATTTCTAGAGGACAGCTCTGGACTTTAATGTGATGATTTAATTCTGTCCAGTGATCTCATCCGTATCTGTAACCAGGATGGTCAAGGATGCAGCCCCACCAAATCTACTCTGAGGAGAGACATAAGAAGGAGGCAGCCATTTCTGACCTTCTTGAGGTAGGGCTTTGGGTGCTATGAGGGTGTCTACTGTACTCACAACCATTTGAGCAGCAGAACAGAAACTTTTCCCTTTAAGACAAAGGCAGATGATGCGAAGGGCCTGTTCCCTGGGCCATCCCATCTTCTGCTGAGAGCCAAGACTCTTCCGAACCCTTTGGCCTCAGGCAAAAATGTGAGCAGTCTAGTTTCCCTCTTCCCCTGAGTGGAGGAACACCCTATACTGCCCTGAGTCTCTGTGATGTTCATAGTCTTTCTCTGTGGGAACAGAGGAGCCAGCTGGATTGGAGCTAGATTGGAAGTTAAAAATATGTCAGATTTTTTTCAAAGTACTATATCCCACTTAATATAAAGTCAAATAATATTGTGAAATACTTAAAACAGTATTTCCTAATACATCCATGTCACCTCCTCCCCATCCCTACCCTACTTCTGCTCAGAAGCATATTTTAAATTTGTATCATTGCTGAATTACCTTTCTTTCCTGGACTGTACATTCACATTTCTGTATGATACTTATATTGCTATTTCTCAAACCATCCAATTTAGACATTATTAATTGACTTCCGTATCAGAGTCCATAAACCCATGCCAAATGATTCCATAGAGGAAGATTTTATATAAGCTATCCAAAGATATTAGAATTGCAGAATGGCCAGAGACCAGTGGCTCAAGTTCCTGTGTCCCCAGGACTCAGGAAAAAAGAAGGAGGTACCTTTCAGATGGTCCAGTGAAGAATAGGCAAATATTACTCAGTGTTTAATCAGTACTTCGACTATATTTTTCTCATAATACTTTTTTACGAAAATAATGGCAATGATCTGCTTGGTTTACTGTAGAACCTATGTCAAGTCTCCCAATCGTTCAACAGTCAGTAACACCCTCCACTCAATCCAACACAGACGAGCATCAATTCCACGAATCATTTCCCTGGTAACTCTCATCCCTGCTCCCTCTCCTTGTTTCGGCCAGAACTCTCTGCTCCCTGGACCTGCAGCAAGGCAAACCCCCAGCCTCTCCCCTCTCTCCTGCACACAGGCCTCCATGACTATTTCTTCACTTTACTTCCTTACTATGTAAACACACACACTCTCTGCAGAAGACTAACTACAAACTTCTGAGAATGCCTTTATTCTCCTCTCGGGCTCCATTTAAATTCCAGGTGGAAATTTAAGTTCTGTGTGGAATCTTGAAGGCTTTGCTTTCTACTTTGATATAGTCTCCATCATTGCTTTTGAGAATGTCAATCCCATTTTGACTTCTTATCTTTATCGTGTGTGTGTGTGTGTGTGTGTGTGTGTGTATGTGTGTGAGAGAGAGAGAGAGAGAGAGAGAGAGAGAGAGAGAGAGAGAGAGAGAGAGAGAGCTTTCCTCTCTGGAATCTCATAATTCTCTCTTTATTTCTGATGTTCAGAAAGGTCACAGTAATGTTCTTTGTTGGGAACTCCTTATATTTGTGATATTGGCCAATGGAGGAATCTTGTCATTAATATAGAAGATAGTCAACACTTTCTGTAAAGATTCAGATGATCAACATTTTAGACTGTGGAACCTGTAATACCTGTCTAGATGATTCAAGTGTAAAGCTATATAGCAAATTAGTCACTGACAATACAGAAAGAAATGAGAGTGATTGTGCTCCAGTAAAACCTTATTTCCAAAAATGCCTGTGGGTAGTTTACCAGCCCCTGACCTAGGCTCTACATTAGGCCTGTCCAACATTTTACGATTGCAAAACAACGTTAACATGTAAAAAGTAATACTTGAGTTTTTAAAAAGTCAAACATAAAACATAATGTTTTAAATGAGTTTCTACTTTTATGATTTTTGTATCTAAGGAATTGTCACCTTTGGGATTAATTCTGTTTGTTGTTGTTGTTGTTGTTGTTGTTTTTAACCACGCCCTACTAAAGAAAGAGAAACGCCCACAGGAGCTATTCTTCTGTGAGTTCTCCTAACAGGGTTATTTCTACATTAACATCGTGCTGGGGATATTTTTGTCTGTCTAGAAGTAGAGTAGGTATTTGGTTTTACATTATCAGAAAATAAGCAACTTACAAATATTCTTGTGTTTCAGGAACTCTAGCTTCAAATCCCAAACTAACCAACGAAAAGGTTCAGTATCCATTCATATGCATGATTTTTCTCCCCAAGCTAATATAAAGCCACAGAGAAATGGAACGTTCCTTCCAGCGGTTTCTTTTTTATAACTTTCTATGAATTTGGAATCTGTAATATGTCTTTTGAGGAGCCCTCTGAGACCTGAGTTTCTGATCTTTGGGTTGTTTGGGTCTATGGGGCCCATGGTGCTCAGTTCATGATGCTGCCTCGGGTTGTCGGGTTATTTCCTTAGTAATAGCCTCTCCTGCTTCTCTTCTCTATTTTCTCTTTCTAGCCTTTTTTTTTTTTTTTAAATCAATGTTGGCTCTTAAATCATTTTCTCCCTTATTTTTGTTTTATTTAAAGTAGATCTCTTCCATTACTGAATAGTGGAAGAAAAAAAGTAATTGAAAAAAACTGTAAAATTGAATTTTTTAAGCATGTTTTAAAATTTCTTAGACATCCTCTATCCGCCAAGTCTCTTTCCTGTTTCCCCATCCCCCTCAGCCATCTTTTAAAAGCAGTAGCCTGCCTTTATTTTGCAACTGAAATACTTGTTGTCTTTTTATGGATATCCTCACAGAGAACTACATTTTGCACTTGGCCCTACTCTTGCAGTATCTCCATTTCATTTGAACACCTCCCAACACACACACACACACACACACACCTAACTTTCTCCATTTTTAAGTTTTGTATTATTTTTCTGTATTCTTCTACATTGGAGGCTCTGCAGACTTCTGTTAAACCCTAGATAATCATTTTTATTTAGAAGATGAAGAAAAGTAATGGAAGAATCAAAGCTAGCAAAACCTAATGGCTGCCAAAGAAACCAATTCTGATCAATGCCTGTCAGACCAGCCTTCCCCCAGGGCTACTATAATCCTGAGTGAAAAACTTAAAATGAGAGAGAGAGAGAGAGAGAGAGAGAGAGAGAGAGAGAGAGAGAGAGAG